>NC_067492.1:19229928-19399928 GCF_947179515.1 Apodemus sylvaticus | reverse complement strand
CTCCATGGCCCTAAAAAATTTAGGTAAACATGATTCAGATCCTTCACTGTACAGCTAACTTGGGTTTGCCTAAAAGAAAGGGATTTCCTGACATGTGAGTCCTTCAATGATAACTTTTGGACAAGTCCTGCGTAAACTGACAGGCTGGTCAACCTAAACCACTGTGACTCCAGAGCTCTTGCTGGATTTTTAGCCTTTTCTCCCTGATACAATTTTAATACACCCATGTGACCCTCCTTACATCCTCAGTTCACCCCAATAAATTTAGAAAGTGGCTCCCTTTCAACTCCTAAGAATAAATCATTTGTCACTTTACACCGGACAGATGGTACCTCAAAAGAGGGTTCAGTTTGTGGTCCACCCAGCAGCTACAGTCATCCCTTTTCCCCTGAAGTGATATCAGAAACTCCTCATAAAATGGAATTTCTCAAGGCTGCTCCCATCTTGAAAAACACTTTCACATAGTGGAGTAGCCTATAGCAGGGCGTGGCTTGATCTCACTGGTCTTGTCTGACCATTTTCTCCTCTCACAGTTCCAAGTGGGTAGGAATGTCTCACATTAGAGTCCATGTGAGTATTCCAAGAAGACTCCCCAGTAGAGGTGGGTCTCATCTCATCTTGGCTACAAATTGTTTTTCTTACATTACATTACATTACATAATGGAGACTTTTATATAAATGCAAATGAAAACATTTGACCTGGTTTAGAAAATTTTAAGCCTGCCTTCATTTTTTCCTTTTCCCAAGAACCAGAAAGATAGGAATCCACCATCCATTACACAATGACATTTTCCTCTGTTCTCTTGGAGTTCACCATGAGGAACTAAAGTGAGGAGGCATTGTAGGGGGGGGGTGGAGTGTGCTAAGAGCTTAACTACTTTCTTATTTTGGGGACACCATGGAATTTTCCTCAGAGGTCTGTGGTTTGATGCATTAACAAACCCCTCAGGATACATACTAGCTTTACAAGGGGAATTGTGTGAGTGTCTTAAAAACCAAGGCATGCATCTTTCCTAACGGAAAGCATTAAAGATTCAAGTCAGATTTGGACCAGCAGCCATAGTAATGAGAAAGTTGTCAAAGCCATTCATCAGGAAGGAACTGGGGTGGGGGTGGAGGGGAGGGGGGACCTGGGGAACCAAGGATGAGACTGCAGTGGCCTAGAGAGTTGCAGCAGCTAGAGTCTCTTGGAAGTGACACAGCTGAGCAGAGGTGGAACCCTATGTGCGGCAGAGGTCAGATGTTTCTGTTGGTTTTCCAGTCCTCTCATTTAGCAGGCCTGGACCTGTCAGGAGATGGGGCTGTTAGCCAAGGGAAGAGGTTAAAAGGTGTATGTGAAATATAAAAGGCAGGCCAAAGGAGTTTAACAAGTGAAAAGCTTCTAGAAGTTTCTGCCTGTAACCCTTCTTGAGAAAAGTTATGCTTCTAAGACCAATAACAAAGACAATAGCTAACATTCATCAGGTGCCAACTACATGCCACACGCTATGTTTGGTACACAGGTGACAAGGTGTTTGTGTTCACTAGCCATCCAGGAAGTGTCCATGGAGAAATTATGTGATATCAGCACTGCACCCAGTCAAAAAGATAAAATGAAAACTTCGGAAAGTACCGAATGCTGCTGAGTGTGTGGAACAAGTCTGTCTTCCCAGCACTGCCAGGAGAGGGTCAAATGGAAGAGAAGGCTTAGCAAACTGACCGCCAGAGTCTCCTAAGGCCAACACCCTCTGGCAGAGAAATTCCACTTGGCCTAGAAATTGCATATGTAGACTCACAAGAAACTACCAGAACTTTTCATAGCCTCCAACTGGAAACAATTTAATCTGCCACCAAGAGTAGGATGGGTGAGCCAATCCCATTGCCTCTATAACATTGACCAGTACACAGCACGAGAATGGACTGGATTACGTGTGACATGAATGGATGACTCCCCTGGACTCCTCATAGTAGGTCTGCAGTGTGGTTTCTATTGATGCCTCTATTTTATAATGGAATAAATGGGGTCCAAAGAGGATGTTACTTGTCTAACGCAAGAAAAGTAGGAAGCTCCACAGCGGAGACTCAAGCCTGACTGTTCTTAACCCAAGTATCCTTGCCCTCAGCTTCTGGCCTTAGGAGCAGCAGGCATCTGGGATGTGTGATCTCTCAGCGTGACATTCCCAAGGGCGTGTGCATGGTGGAGCTGCTGCAAGCTTCTCCTTGCAGGGGAGTCTATCAGCTAACACCGGTACCATATGTCAGGCTGTGTGCATTGACACTAACCAGAGTGGAATGTTTAATTTTCACAATGGCCCTTTCCTTCAGAAATTGTCCCTAGGGCCGTTTTTATAAATAGCCAACTAAAATGAAGAGGGATTTGTTTAAAGTCATACAACTTTAAAGTCTCTGCCTCAGACTCAGAGAGGAAGGTAAGGACTAACTCCTCACAGTTGTCCTCTGATCTCCATACGCATGCCACGACATACGCGTGCACACACACGCATGTACACACATGAGAAGCCACTCTCAGACCCACATTCTCCTCTGTTGCCCTATTATTCACTGTCACACCCAAAAGTGCTTCTTGTCAGTCAGTTCAACATCAGTATGGAAACGCCAGATCCTCCAGGGAGCACCTGGTAGAGGGCTGTGCTCCAGTTCAGCCTTCTCCAGGCAGGTGTTGGGAAGGTTGATGGAGTTCAAGTGACAGGAAGGAACTGTGCCCAGGGGACGAGAGCCTGCCTGTTCTCTGGGCTCCCGACTCCAGGCATGGGCCAATATATAGCAACTGCTTTCAGAAGGTTCACAACAGTCTCTGATTTGCAGAACGATTGGGAGGATAGTACAGTGAGTGTTCCCTACCACACTCCATCCTTACTCCTGTCTCAGCATCCAGACTTCTGTTGTCTTCCCTAGTGTCCTCTATCCCAGCATCCTTTAGTGGTCCCATCTCCCTGAGGCTCCTTCCCTGCTGTTAGGATATTGCAGATTTTCCATGTTCACCTTGAATGCTGTGAGGCATGCCAGTCAAGTATAATGTAGAAAGCCATCTCTTAGCGTTTGTCTGACACCTTTTTTATGATGATGCTGAGGTTATGGGTTAGTGGAAGGAGGTCACAGGGTCAACCACCAGAACATCATGCCAGGAGCCAGCCCCTGCCTGGAATAGTTAGAAGCGAGACAGAGCATCAGGTACAGAGGTCTCTGGCCTTCTAGCTCTCTAACTCTCTAACTGAATGCTTGCTGATAACTTGCAAGAAATCCTAAAAACTTTCTTGCTTATTCTATGGTTAAAAACCATAGAATGGCTTGGGTGATTAACACTCATTGCCTATCAGCAGTGAATTAAGTGAAGAATTTTCTGCTGTCACTCCCCCTCTCTGTCTAGGCAGCCAGAAGCCTCTCTGGCTAGCCTGGTTAACTCTTTGTGAGCCAGAGAGGAAGGAAAGGAAAAGAATTAAGATGCTTTATATAGGCAGGTATGCACAGACACATATATATCCATACATACATTTACATTTTCTTTCACATTCTCATTTACACATTAACACATTCAAATTTTTGTTGGGCCCAACTACCTGTCTCATACACTCAAGTATTCATGCATGCTTACATACACACATATGCCTACACATGTACATACAGACAAACAGACATGTACATTTGGATGGATGGGTGGGGCAGAGCTCCTCAAGCCAAACCATCCAACCAACAATTTTATTTCTTCTCCCTGGCCTTTTTATGCCTTCTTAGACAAAAAGTTCATTAGAAAATTCCCTCAGAGCTGAAGTGTTACATAAAATGGACAGTACAAAGGGTGTTGATATAAAGTTCAAAGCAGTGCTTCATTCTATCTGCTTGTTATAAGCTTAAAGCAACAGTTTTTATATGGCCTTGCCTAATCATATTACACACCTGCGATTTTTATCTTTAAACCTTAGAATGTTTTTCCTTGAACACAGATTTTTCCCAAGTCTATTTCTTTTTTTAGTGTGATTATGGAAGCTCATTGTATTCGTTATTACGCAGCCCTTGCTGACTATTCTGAGGAGCGGGCACATTCTATTCTTGATTCTAACTTTATGACATCTTTCTAGCAACTAAGGCCATCTCTAAACACTTTCTTCCTAAAATTATTTGAATAAATAAGGAATCTTGTAGAATCATTAATGCATCTAAATATCATCAATTCATGAAAGTTCATCTTTATGTTGATCTGCAGGAAATCTGATCAATAGGGCAGGCTAATGCCCAGGGATTATTATATTAATTTAATAATGACAGGAAAGGCATATTAGCTACAAGAAGCAATTGTGAGATAAAGTCTCTTTGGAACCTTGCATCGAGCTCACCCATCGCAGACCATGCAAAAATGGTGGACAACCTCCAAGAGGGCCTGTCCTAGATGGCCCCTGACAACATCAGAATAAGCAGCCGTTTACATAGCAACATCCTCAAATTCATGTTGCATCTATATTCCTAGTCTCAATCAATGGCAATAGATCTCTCTCTCTCTCTCTCTCTCTCTCTCTCTCTCTCTCTCTCTTTCTCTCTCCTCTTTTTATTCTTTCTCTTCATTGTCATTGTTGGCAGTGGTAGCAGTGGCCTCCTCCTTTTCCTCCTCCTCTTCCTCTTCCTCTTCTTCCTCCTCTTCTTCCTCCTCTTCTTCCTCCTCTTCTTCCTCCTCTTCTTCCTCCTCTTCCTCCTCCTCTTCCTCCTCCTCTTCCTCCTCCTCTTCTTCCTCCTCCTCCTCCTCCTCCTCCTCCTCCTCCTTCTCTTCCTTCTCCTCCTCTGTCCATTTCTAAGATGTTACCCCAGGAACCTTGCTATTTTCTCCGTTTTCTCATCCATCCAACTTCTGGATAATTCTGTATTACTTTTCCTCACAAACGATCGTCACAAATTGCCAGTTAGTTTCCCTGATTCCCTTATTCCCTCCATTCCTCTCCATCCTTCAAAAAACCCTCAGGTAACTATTTTTGTAGTTATTGTTTAACATCAAGCCCGTCTTCATAGGTTTGGAGATGGTTCTGGTTACCTACAGAGCTGTGTTCCTGGTACTTAGTGCGGGATTCAAGGTTCTTTGGACATTAGTTCCAAATGCTCTTCCTTGCAGTGCCCAGTACTTGTTTCTGAGTTTTGTATTAAGCAATTTATGGGAGTCTATCTATCTCAAGCATGAATTGGCATTTTTGAAGAACTAACTATGTCCAGAAGAGTCAACAAAATGGTGTGTGTGTGCGTGTGGTGTGCACTCCTTCCTGGGGACAAATCTCTCCGCAGGTCATGGCTTTTGGTTGGGAAAAAGAACTACTCATGACCTAGTTTGGTGCCTGCCAGCTTGCAGCGTCAGATTAGAAAAGATACAGGGGGAAAAGATGGTACCAGTGTCTGGAAGCATGTGTGGGTGCCTCTCCTTTCAGTGGCTTCACAGAGAGCATCTTTTATCTCACTGTTTCTGTGGGGCAGGAAACCTAGCACAGCTTCCTGCCGCCTCTGCCTAAGGACTTCTCGCAGGCGCCTCATCACCTAGGTGACAACTTCGCCATTCATTTTCTCATTTTGATCACATTTTCAAAGATCTGCCAGCTAAACCTCACTTTCTTTAAACTTTTATAACATAGAAAGCCCCAGTCACTCTCCAGGGATGGCATTTAAATGTAAAATTGAATTCTTCCTTGCCTGACATAGCTGCTGTCTGTTTCATTAGGTGGGAAAAGCACCCCTTGCGCTTAGAGGTCTGAGAGGACTGTGTGCTACATTCTAATGAACAGAAATAAATTGTCTTTCAAACTCTTATCTGCCGCTTGTGCACACAAATCCAGGCTTCACTGTTAAAGTTTAAAGGGTCACGACTGTGCAGACAGCTTGCTGAGGGCTGGAGGAACAGTGTGGACCAGAGACTTTTTATCTTCTGCTCTCTGGTGCTAGATGGGGAGAAGCTAGGAATGTGAGAGAGCAATAGTGGCAGGAACGGGAGCCACAGGTCCAGGCGAGCCACTTCTCTGGTTTAGCTAATCTGGGAGGTTGACACTGTCTGTGCATGCTTATGAATAGCAAGCTATTAGCATCTCAATGACACTGCACTAGCTAGAGGGAAAACAGTGACTAAGTAGAATTTGACTTAGAGACACTTTGATTTCTTGAGCTCCTGTATTACAAACAATTTTCTGATAGTGGAACAAGAAAACGTTAGTCCAGAATGGAAAACATCCTCAGAACATCTGATATAGCACCTGCAACCAAACCACGGGTATTTGCATGGTCTTTAGGAATCCCTGATCAGCACTGTGGGGATTCTGACATGGCTCTGGATGACTCTAGTGGTGAGAGTTGCCAGTACCAGAGTAAAGGTGGCTTAAAAGAGCTGAGTGCTGAGGTCAGATGTTTGACAGAGCAAGACTATTGATTAGAACTCTTAAGAACACAGATTATGTTCTAGGAATCCATGCCATGTGATTCCAAGTGTGTGGCTTTGACTTTGTCTTCATCTTCATTGTGGCTATCAAGGATTACATATGTGCATGTGTGTGCGTATGCACACACACACACACACACACACACACATATATACACCCTGCACTGTCTACTCATGCATATGTCAGACACATCTTCCACCCAGTTTAATCCTCATTAATTGAACATATAAGACACCATTGAAATGCTCCTTTTTATGTGTGTGTGTGTTATCAGTGCCATAGCTACCTTTACTAGGCTAAGCAGATAAAACTTAGCAAGTAGCCCTGAAATGTTGTCCCTCTAATTCTCCCTTCCCATGGCCATATAACAAAGATCCGCTTCCTTAAGTGACAACATCACTTACCTGTCTTTGCTCTTGTCCCTTTGAAAGCAGATCCTTCCATGCGTTCAAAGTCATAGTCACCTCTAGAGTATTGGTGGGGCTCAGACCAAGTCCTGACTGGGTCATCACCAGCTTCTATTACCATCTCCCCCATCTGCTTTTGTAATGAGCCCAGGGCCTGAGGACTCTCCCAAATCTCCAAATTAATCTAGGGGCAAGCTGAGGGCCACAAGGATGCTTTTAACTTTGACTTTCTGCTTTCCTGCGGATATTCAGCCCAGTCAAGTATGGAAGACCACAGACTCAGAGCCTGCCCCAGTTTCTGTCCCCCACTGCCGCTTAAAGATTTGTCTCTTGCCTATCATTACCATACCTGGGTAATGACCCTGAACTCTGGGTCAAGGTTGCCAGTGAGAATTTTGTAGTTTATGAGTAAGGACTTTCATACCCATGACCTCCATGAGCTCATGAATATTTTGGAATGGGAGAGGCCTGTGCTTTCAGATGTGGTTTTCAGACTTCAGTACTGTTGGCCGAAGGGGACACAAGATGTGCTCAGAATGATCAGGCTTGTGAGTATCAGACCTGGACTTCAGACACCAAGATGACTCCACTGCATCATGGCCCCTGGAGAAAGGGCCCATGTCTTACTAATCTTCATGTTTTCAGGGCCCTTGAATGGTACTCAGATAACTTCAGCTGAATGAGGGAATAATAATATCCTGATAACTCAGGCCCTCCTTGGGGTTGTTCCAGAGAGACTTTAAACATTGAATCATCCCTTTGAAAGCCAGAAAGCCCTGCAGCAAGTGCTGGGATGCTTCTCTTTTCTCTATCCCGAAACGGAATCAGTCACAGCATCTTCATCTGTGCAGAAACACACCCTCTGAGGGTAGACTGTGCTCCTCACCAATGGATTCACCCAGAGCTGGCTGGGTCCATTTAACTCAATCATGAAGAAAGAGAATCATGAATTATTTTTTCTCTAGAATGCTTTGTTCATCTTTAAAATCTCAATTATTTAAAAAATTCAATATTTGATGCTAAACCAGAATTTGATACCCAAGGTCTTGCACAGGCTAGGCAAGCATTCTACTGAACAATGTCCCCACCCCTCATCTCAGCTCTTGACCACTCTCTCCCTAGTGACTTTTATTAACTGCTATTATTATTATTATTATTATTCCATTAACGAGGAAAGGCCCCCAGTTTCTGTGGCCTAAAAGACAGAGTTGGTGCTACCACCATGTGGGACATGGCTATGTTTAATTAGTTATAAGCAACTCCATTAATCAGGCTGTGAGAGAGAGCTTATGGCCATCAGGGTTTCTGGACAGTTTTTAAAGCTAAGGGAATGTGGGGGAGACTAGACTTCTGGGTTAGGGTTCCACTCTGAGACGTCTTACCAAATAAGGCTGCAATTTGGTCGGGGGGGGGGATTTAAGAGGAGAGAGAGAGAGAGAGAGAGAGAGAGAGAGAGAGAGAGAGAGAGAGCACAGGCCAGCAAGCAAGGAGGCTGAGCAAGATCCTAAGTAGTGCTTCTCCACGGCTCTGCTTCAGTCTTGCTTCCAGACTCCCGCTTTGACTTCTCTTCATGGCAGATTATCAGCTGGAAGTGTAAGATAAAATAAACCCTTTCCTCCCCAAGTTGCTTTTGGTCATGGTGCTTTATCACAGCAATAGAAACACTAGCTAAGACATCTGGGCAACGGGCAGCACTCTAACTGGTCTTTGCTACTTTGTAGCAACCTTTATCCCTTTATCCCATCCCAGGTTTTACCCCTGTACTGGCTGGTTTTGTGTGTCAACTTGACACAGGCTGGAGTTATCACAGAGAAAGGAGCTTCAGTTGGGGAAGTGCCTCCATGACATCCAGCTGTGGGCATTTTCTCCATTAGTGATCAAGGGGGGAGGGCCCCTTGTGGGTGGTACCATCTCTGGGCTGGTAGTCTTGGGCTCTATAAGAGAGCAGGCTGAGAAAGCCAGGGGAAGCAAGCCAGTAAGAAACATCCCTCCATGGCCTCTGAATCAGTTCCTGTTTCCTGACATGCTTTGAGTTCTAGTCTTGACTTCCTTTAGTGATGAACAGCAACGTGGAAGTATAAGCTCAATAAACCCTTTCCTCCCCAACTTGCTTCTTGGTCATGATGTTTGTGCAGAAATAGAAACCCCGACTAAGACAACTTGGTACCAGCATAGTCGGGTATTCCTGTGACAACCTGACTATGTTTTGGGGAGGACTGTGGAAGGACTTTGGAACTTTGGGCTAGAAGATTCATTTCATGTTAAGAGCTCTGTGGGATGTTTTGTAGGAGCTTGGAAGATAATGTTGAAAACAGTGCAGAAGATGGATGCCTGGCTTCTGAAAATTCAGAGGGAAGATTAAAGACTCTTATCAGGGCCATTGCTATTTTGATTGTAAAGATTCTGTGGTTTTGGTTAGCTGGGGCTGAAGAATCAGCTGTGATTAACAAGATACCAGAACTACTAAAGTAGAAACCTTTGCATTACTGGGACTATTGATGCTGGTTAGTTGGAACTAAGAAATTAATGGTGATTTCTTAAGAAAAGACCAGCATCATTGAAGTGAAATCTTCTGAGAAGTGTTTTCTAAGAGCATAGAGGCTGTGTTCCAGAGATAGCCAAGGTTGTACCTTGTCCTGTGGCTGGACTTGGTAATGTGTAAGAGTCACCTAGGTGGGATTGGTTTTGAAGGCATGAAGGGATCATGAAGAGCAGCTGAGGCTTGGCACTGTGAGAGGACATGGAAGGCCATTGATGAAGGTGCAGCCTCAGTTGCAATTAATGGCCCAGGACTGAAGGGGTCATGCAAAGGAGTTGTCGCTTGGCACCATGAAGAAAGACTATGAGAGGCTATTGGTGAAACCTAGTTATAGCAGAGGACAACAGTGTTTTGGAGATGCCAGTGCTATAAGATGACCACCAAGAACAGCAGCAGCAGTGGAGTACAGGCAGCTGGAGTCTAGAAGACAAGCTTTGTGCTACAAAGGGCAGCGCTGGAGAGGTGACCCAAGCCTTTGGAAGAGCCCAGAAGATCGTGAGTTGGATCCCAGACATTAGACCATTAGAATTTGATTTTTGCTTTTGATTGTGACTGTGCCCTGATATTTTTCACTCTTGAAGGAAGAAAGTATTTTAGTGGAGTCCGCAGTTAAGAGACTTTGAATTTTTAAAAGACTTTGAATTTTAAAAGATATTGGACATTTTAAAGGGATTGAACTTTTAATATGTAAAGACTGTGGCACTTTTAAAGTTTATTTAGATCTTGGGAATGAATAAGAAAGTGAGGGTTGAGGCTTAATAGTGATGTGTTTGTGTGTCAAGTTGATAAGGGGTCAATTGTACTGGCTGGTTTTGTGTGTCAACTTGACACAGGCTGGAGTTATCACAGAGAAACTTCAGTTGGGGAAGTGCCTCCATGAGATCCAGCTGTGGGCATTTTCTCAATTAGTGATCAAGTGATGAGGGCCCCTGGTGGGTGGTTCCACCTTTGGGCTGGTAGTCTTGGGTTCTATAAGAGAGCAGGCTGAGAAAGCCAGGGGAAGCAAGCCAGTAAGAAACATCCCTCCATGGCTTCTGCATCAGCTCCTGCTTCCTGACCTGCTTGAGTTCTAGTCCTGACTTCCTTTAGTGATCAACAGCAATGTGCAAATGTAAGCTGAATAAACTCTTTCCTCCCCAATTTGCTTCTTGGTCATTATGTTTGTTCAGTAACAGAAACCCTGACTAAGACAACCCCCTAACACTAGATAAGAGAGAAACAAGAATAGAGGGGACAGCCGGGTAGTAGTGGCACACGCCTGTAATCCCAGCACTCTGGGAGGCAGAGGCAGGTGGATTTCTGAGTTCGAGGCCAGCCTGGTCTACAGAGTGAGTTCCAGGACAGCTAGGGCTACACAGACAAACCCTGTCTCGACAAAACCAAATCCAAAAAGCCAAAAAAAAAAAAAAAAAAAAAAAAAAAGAAAAGAAAAGAAAAAGAAAAAGAATAGAGGGGACAGAGGAATCAGGAAAATCCTGAATCTAATTTTTTCCCATTTGTTTCTTCTTTGACCACAGCTACTAACAAAGTGCAATGAACCTCCCTAAATGACCAACAGTTCCCCATCCCTACTCCACTTCTTGGGGCCCTAGCATTTATATACTCTCTGAAAAGTTCCCAGAGTCCAAACATCATACAATTGCAGAGGCTATCTGCAGATGGCAAAACTGCACCTCTGCTAGAGCATGAGGCAAATCACAGTCAGGTGCTTCGGCAGCCAGAAGCAATGCCACATCCCCAAACATTGGTGTCTTAGTCAGGGGAGGAAAGGTTTATTCTGCTTACACTTCCACACAGCTGTTCATCACCAAATGAAGTCAGGACTAGAACTCAAGCAGGTGAGGAAGCAGGAGCTGATGCAGAGGCCATGGAGGGATGTTACTTACTAGCTTGATTCCTGTGGCTTGCTCAGCCTGCTCTCTTATAGAACCCAAGACTATGAGCCCAGGGATGGCACTACCCACAAGGGGCCCTCCCCCCTTGATCACTAATTGAGAAAATGCCCCACAGTTGGATCTCATGGAGGCACTTCCCCAACTGAAGCTCCTTTCTCTGTGATAACTCCAGCCTGTGTCATGTCGACACACAAAACTGGCCAGTACACCTGGGTTTAGAATGAGAGCACATTCTTATAATATTTCTGACTTTTTAAAAAGAAACAAAAATTCCAAAATTGTCACTATGGGGTGTTGTTGTGGGGAGGTCAGAGGACAACTTGCAGAACTCAGCTCTCTTATCCTGTGAGTCGTGAGGATTAAACTCCGGTTGTCGCGCTCAGTAGCAAGCCCTCTATCTGTTGAGCCTTCTCTCTAATCCCCCATCCTCTTTCCAATCTTCTCCCACATGCTTCTAGTCCAGATTCTTATGCTGCCATCATGTCACAAGTCAGTCCCCCACCCTGGATGCAGATGTCCATTGCTATTTCGCGGTTTATCTCACAGCTGTCTGATGTAGTAGCTGTCTGGTAGATCCCAACAAGTGTTTTTTTTCTGGCTATCACCTTGACAGCTAATCAATGGGATACAGTCCTGTTGGAAGACCCTAGAATCACATTTTAAATGCATCTAAAACCAGCATAAAACCTACCTTTGTATTCTCTTACAATCTAGACATGTGTTATGTCGTACCAGTCAGGCCATGCAGTAAGATATGTTTTCCTGTTAAAAAGTAAAATAACAGGTAGTTAGATGTGCTGTATGTGACATTTATTCTTTTTTAAAGATTTATTTATTATTATATGTAAGTACACTATAGCTGCCTTCAGATGCCCAGAAGAGGGCATCAGATCTCGTTATGGATGGTTGAGAGCCACCATGTGGTTGCTGGGATTTGAACTCAGGACCTTCAGAAGAGCAGTCAGTGCTCTTAACCGCTGAGCTATCTCTCCAGACCGTGACATTTATTCTTAGGCCTCATGAAAGCTTATAACTACCCTTCTAAATTATCATTGGTCTTAAGCGTGACACCCAGCTCTGTAAACTGAATGAACACATCTCACTGACAGGGAGATGAGGCTTGAAGACAGACCTCCAAAGAGGTCAGGGGACCTAGAGTTGTACCATCTCGGCTAAGACCTTAGCCACAGTCGGGAACATGCTCAGTTGGGCTACTGGGCAGTATGTGGTTTGGGGCAGGTCCCTCCTGCTTTCTGAGCCTTAGTTCCTCATTTGCAAAGTGCAAGCAACAACCCTGTGAGTTTGTGAGGACTGTGAGCAGCAAAGCTCTCAGCACACACGTGTCGAGTAAGCACTTAAGAAAACTCCACTTTCTTTGAACATTTCTTTCTCTTCTTGGGCTATGTAGATGGCTGATATCTTTGGTTGAATTAACATTTAGTCTTTAGAGCTGTTTCTCCAAGGTCAGAGCTTGGTTATTTTCTGCTTATAACAACCAGGAGCAGAAAGGAAGCATCTTGTACATAATAACTAGGCATCTATTATTTACTGAGTGTTCCTTCTCTAGTGGCAGTGTCCGATGGGATGGCTGGGCTCTTCCTTTCTGGCCTATTTTGTTCAGAAAATGGCCTCCCTACAAGTGGCTCCCTATCTGTGAAGCTCACCTTTATCAATAACAGGTCCCTGGTTTTACCTGAAGACCAGCCCACCATCAATGTCTTCAGGGAGGCCTTGGACTCATTCACTATGCTACCTGATCATGGGGATTCACTGTCAGACTTTCTTATTTATTATACCTAGAGAATCAACTAACCTGGCCCCAAAGCCATTCACAGAGACTGAACTGTCAACCAGAGAGCATTCATAGACCTAGGCCCTCTGCACATGTATAACAATCATGCAACTGGGTCTTCCTATGGACATCCTAATAGCAGGAGCAGGGGCTATCTCTGACTCTGTTGCCTGCCTTTGGATCCCTTTCCCCTAAGTGAGCTGTCTTTTCTAGACTCAATAGTAGATGCACCTAGTCTTACTACATTTTGATATGCTAAGGCTGGAAGATAATCTCCTCTTTTCTGAGGAGGAATAGAGGAGAGGTAGATGTGGGTGGAGAGAGGGGGACTGAGAGGGGAACCCAAAAGCCAGAGAAGTAACTTAATAAGATATTCCTTTTTAAAAGCAAGTTGAAGAGGACAGGGTTTATGTTTCTTATACTTCCACATAATAGTCCGTCACTGAAGGAAGTCAGAACAGGAACTCAAACAGGGAGGAACCTGGAGGCAGGAGCTGATGCAGAGGCCATGCTGGGGTGCTGCTTATCAGCTTGCTGCTTATGGCTTGCTCTGCCTTCTTTCCTATAGAGCGCAGGATCACCAGTCCAGGGTGGTACTACCACACCAATCACCAATGAAGAAAATGACCTTGCCTATATATAACTCCATTTTATGGAGGTATTTTCTCAGTTGAGACTTCCCCATCTCTAATGACTCTAGCTTGTGTCAAACTGACATAAAACTAGCAAGCACACCTCCACTCGCACTCACATGTGCAATGAGCTATAAATATACATTTGGTAAACAATGGCATGGGATTAAAATTGAGAGATGTCAATGAGGTTGAGAACATCTAAAAGTTTCCCTAGGGGAGCAAGGGGAGCTGTAAGGAAATAATCAGGGTTGAAGAGACTGTATTACATCATAGAATAGGTCCAAGCACACAAATAACATCTCTTAATGACTGCAGCACACTTCTTATTAGCCACAGATGCTCAAGTGCAGAAAGATGAAGTGTCTGGCCTTGGAGCACCAAGTTAATAGAGAGTAAAACCGAATCCCTAACCTGTTCATCAAGTCCTGTGGGTTTTTTTTTTAATGTTGTTGTTTGCTTGCTTGCTTTTTTGTAATTTCCAGCTACTCATCAAATTCCCAACGTATGCTTCTCAAATTGACTGGAATGTACTAGACAGTCCCACAAGAGGAAGTGAAGGAAGCACATTTTCTATGTGAAACAGCAAATGATCTCAGGAACTTGTTTCCTTTAGAAGAGCCAGCTAATCTTCCCTGGAGAGCACTAATGATGTGTTAGACATCATAAGTGTGGGGATGACTTCCATCTCCTTCCCAATGTCAAATCAAGGTGGGATGGTGGGAAGTGTCTTCCTGTTTCATAGTATCAGAAAAATGAAAGAAAAAAACTATCAACTCTGCTTAGTACCGGCTTTGATAATTATTCATGTACAAAAACTTCGGGGCCCATTGGGTCCTGTACGCCTTGAGCCTTGGGTTTTTACTGGCATTCTCTCCCCTATTCCTTATTTCCTGTTGATTTTTAGAGGCACTTGTCTTTTATCACCACAACTGCTAAGAAACCAGCTTTGAACAGATTTGATGTCCTGAGATGAAGTATAATACTCTGACGTTGAAATTGTGAGCCTCAAGTTAATTGCTTTTGCAGGACCCAGCAGATGTTGCTATGACGCCCTTAAAATCTTGACCTATCCCAATACACTCTTGGGAGTTGTCTCTTGCAACCTGGGGAGTCCAGGACAGTTTGGGAACAGTGGCAGCAGACTAAGACATGGTATGATATAAGCTTGTGGTAGAACTGTGTCGGAGAATTGGAGAGGCGTGGTAAATTCTGAGTCAATATTTCAAGTTGAGAAGTTGGAAGCAGACAAGACTCACTTGAAAATGTTGATCAAGGGACTGGAGGAACAGCTCAGTGGGAGAAGAGCTTGCTGTGCAAACATGACAACCCGAATTTGTTCCTCAGAACCCTTATGAAAAAATCAAGACATTGTGATATGTGTTTGTGACACCAGCATTGAGGAGAGAGGCACAGATGGACTGCTGCAACTCACTGGCCATCCAGCATAGTCTCCTAGGTGAGTTCCAGGCCAGTCAGAGACCCTCTCTCACAAAGGGGAAAAAATAGGCAACATCTGAGGAACAAAGGGCACCTGCAATGGACTCTGGCCCCCATGTGCATTCACAGACACGTACACACCTACCTGCACACACACACACACACACACACACGTATACACCTACCCCCTATACATACATACACACACACACACACACACACACGTATACACCTACCCCCCATATATACACCTACCTGCACACATACTTGTACACACCTACCTGCACATACACTTGGACACACTTACCTGCACACACACTAGTACACACCTGCTTCACTCACACACTTTGGCACACCTACCTTCACACACATGTGTACATACCTACCTTCACACACACACTTGTACATACCTGCCTGAAAGACACACTTGTACACACCTAGCTTCTGCAGCTGCACTACTGATCCTGGACTCTGCTCACATCCTTCCCACGTTATCTCTTCTGAGGTCTTGGGTTTAAGGTCTAATAAGGTGAGTTCAGAATGATCTCAAGACCCTTAACCCAATTATACCTGCAAAGATTACTTTTCCAAATAAGCTATCATTTGTAGAGTCTGGGCATGAAGACATAAAGATAGTGTGTTTATGATATGCTCAGAGACCTCTATGCTCAGAGATAGAGGTGCAGAGGAAAGGGAGGAGAGGGTGGGCTTGTGGTGGCTATCCTACAAACTCGTTTGAAGATCTACATTGAGAAGCAGAGAAAAATGGGTCTGAAGTGGAAAATTAATATGAAGTGGATGCATAGAGACAGAGAGAGACAGACAGACAGAGAGAGAGAGAGAGAGAGAGAGAGAGAGAGAGAGAGAGAGAGAGAGATTTGAGCCCCAAGAGAGATGGAGAAGTTGGTTCCTATGTGGTTGTCTGACTTTTTGCATCTTGGTACCAGTATTCCAGAGCCATGGCTGACTACATTCTGCAATGCAGCCAAGTTCTCCAGCAAATTAATTTGCTAGTTTAAGTGGGCCCCTCTACTTTGCAGCTCAGAGAATTAAGACAAAATAGAACATACAAAGGGGCACAGATGTCTGGCTCATTGTCGCAAACCCCCCAACTCCTTTAAGAATCCTCTGATGGAAATTAGCCCGACTTTTACAGAGGTGGGGACAGCGAACACAGAGTTGTAGCAGCAAGTTCTGAGCGGCACCAGATGGTAGAATCTACATCATCTTTGATAGTAAGGACGATCACGGCTCCTGTACTGAGCAACTGCTGTGTTCTAAGAGTGTTATACATGTTCATCTCTACGATGCCTCGTGTGGTTTTCTTCATGCTTACCTCCAAAGTGCTCTCCTGGATCCCTCTTGTACTCTATTGGGATGGAGGCCCCTCTGGCATCTGGCTCACTCAACACTTTCTAGTCTGAAGACATCTCAGCCTGTAGACTTCACTGTGTTTTGGCTCAATTATATATTAATTAGAAATGATAACATGCTGGCTCCTGTGCTATCTCCGATCTGAGCTTGCTGTCCTTTAGAAGTCTGGCTAACGATAGAGACTGCCTCCTTTCCACTACTCTTTACTTAGGGGAGATTCAAGAAACTACAAACCGTTCACAAATTTGATCTGAGTTTTTAATACCATCATTAGCCTTTGGTGAGATGTCTGCTTTCATCTGAGTGGCTATTTGGTTTTGTGCCCGTTTCTTTTTCCCACCTGTCTGCCAGTCTATCTGGTACTAAGAATATCATTCTGTTCAGGTTTCTGTTATTGTGCATCAGCTGCAGATGGCCCCCGAGGAGCCAGAGCCACTGAGTGTCACTGCTTGCTCCTCTAGCAGACCCAGAAAGCCCTCTGGGGACGGGGGATTGTCTAAGGTCTGAGGCTGAGGTGTCTTGCAACTTTACATAACTCATGTCCTTGCTGGAGGAAGAATAGGCACTTCATTTCTGCCTCTAACATTACATGCCCACTGTATTCTCTCAGATGAACATGGTTCTACCCATATTTAAAGCCCATCTCATATTTCTTAGGTAACCTTTAGGTCAAATTTATATGACTTATGGGCAGTATTCATAAGCAACTTTATTTTTGCCATTTAGTCTCTCTTTGAAGTTTCTTTGTGAGTCAAATTATTTCCCTTCCTGTGGATAAACACAGTCAGAGGCCAAGACATCTTTGGATGCTCTTAGGTGTCAAAACAGTTTCAATAGCATTTAATTGAAAGTTGTGAGCCAGGGCCACAGGAGACCCCCTCTTGAAAGAATCAAAACCAAAGAAAACAGAAAATAAGCAAACAAAAATGTGTGACTTCTCTCTGACCTTGAACCTGTTGAAGACAGGAAATATGCAGAGGGGAAAAAAGGTATGTGTATCATTAGGCAGGGTTCTCTAGAGGGACAGAACTGATTGTGTTTGTGTGTATGTGTGTGTGTGTGTGTTGTGTGTGTGTGTGTGTGTGTGTAAAGGGGATTTATTAGAACAATTTACAGACTAAGGTCCAGCGAGTCTGCTAATGACTGTCTACTGATGGAATGTCCAGGAATCCAGTAGTTGTTCAGTCCACAAGGCTGGATATCTTGGCTGGTCTTCAGTATGTGCTGAAATCCTGAAGAAGTCCTTCACTCTAATGCCAGTGAAGGAATGAATGGTCCCCGGGGGCAGGAGAATGCAACTGGGGAGAGAAGGCCTAGAAGAAGAGTGTGGTCAAGACACACCCAAAACTATGAAAGTCTCCTCTTGAGACCAGCAGGAGTAAGGATCCCTGCCTCTCTATTCTCAGCCTGTATGCCCTGGGGCTGTAGCCCAATGACCACTACCCCTCTCCTTCTTGGGAGAGTCACATAGCCTCTTGGCCAAATTACAGGTGTAAGCATCTGGAATCCCTCTTCACGCAAACAAGACATTCCTGGCACCCCAGCTGCAGCCAATAATGTCCACTCTTTCCTACCCAACCCTACCACTCCCCAAAGTTTAGATAGCCCTTGTTACCCCTGAGTAGAAAGAGCTGTTATTTCATGGAATATTGTCTAGAAGAGCTGTTTCACATTCCCACCATAAAGAACACCGAGAACCTTCTTGGGAAAGGGAACTCTTCAAAGCCCTGTTCTTTTGTCTGGAGGTTTCAAGGATGTCAGGTCTCCACCATGTCTGAGGAAATCTTCCCTTAGTGGCTCCCTTCTGACCCTCTACATGTTCAGGATGTGCAAAGAGCGTGTGAGAGATGTCTGCCTTGTTTTCTTTGCAAAAATATTGATCTACTTTATCTGTTTGAAATTTCCTATTCCATGTGCCAAGCCCCAGTGACTACTTTAACATCTTGTTGAGAATTCATTTGTGTATTCTGTTGGCCTGAAGCTCCCAGGAGCGAGGAGGCACTGTCAAGTTCCTATTTAAGACCAGGGGCATATGTATTATAATACAGTAAACAGCCATACTAGGCAGTAGAAAATTGAAAATTAGTTTTATTAACAATAGGTCCAACCCAGCATATCTAAAACATTGCCATTTTAATATGAAACCATTATTTTTATTTTTAAATTATTATTTGAATTATTTTTAAATTAGCAAAGAGGTATTTTTCATTCTTCTTTTCTTCGACATCTTTGTGATCCAAATTCACATCTAGCCCACCTTCTAGTTAGTAGCAGACATGTGTCATGAACTCGGTGGCCATAGGAGGCCATGGTATCACCAGTGTCAGCTGTGCTGAGCATACTGCCCACAGAGCATTAACTCCACAGGCAGAGGTGATGCCTGTCTTGATGGCTCTTTATCAGTGGTTGGTATACAGTAGGTATCTTACTCTTTTGATCTTGAATTAGGATGCACTAGAGAGAATAAAGGAACCGTTAGGGGGATTGCAGAATAACTTTGCATAACACTCAGAAACTAACCCATCCAGTTCCACACATATTTAGTTTGCCGGTACAGTTTGTAATTCCTTTCTTCCGCAGGCATCCAAAGTCCCTAAAGACAGAGGCATTTCTGTCTTCCTCTCTTTCACTCTCCCACAGTCCTCCCTGGTTCCTGGTATTGCAGTGTGGGACTTCATGCAGCCCACACAGTATTTATTCTGTGTTGGCTCGGACCAGTTACTATTTTAAGGGCGGGGATGGAAATAATGCAATCTGTGTGGATGGAGCCCACAGGGCAAAAAGAAGCTAACGAAGGTCTGTGAAGGAAACAAATTGGGTGACATGATAGGGTGTGACAGGGGACAGGAGCACTGGGAGTGGAGGAGGAGGAGGGGCCAGTTCTGCAGAGCCCTCTCATATCTCGTCACAGTCTTCCACTGTCCCCTCTGCTATAGCCTTACCGCCCTCTCCATTTCTAGACTCAGCTCTGCTCCTAACTTCCTGTTTCTGCTGTGTCCTGCTCTCTCCTTGGCCTGCCTGTCACTTTTATCTTCCCACTTTAGCATCTGGACTGTCGTCTCAAAGAAGCCAAGCCTGACCACCCTGTCCAGTGGTCACCCTCGCCCCGTCCCCATAACTCTCTGTTAACCACATTATGCACAAGAACATCTATGACCTTGTGTTTATCCGAAGTGAACTCCCCTTGGCAGTTGTAATCTTTTAGTGCCTAGAATATACCCTTGGTGACTAATATTTGGCCAGTAATAATAGCTATTTTTTTTTGAAAACCAAATGAATAAAGAAAGACCACTAGTAAAAATCTTTGGGAGGTGTTTTAAGGGCTAATTTAAATACATGTAAACGAACTCTAGGAAGGACATCACTTTATTTTCTGTCTCAGAAAGGAAAATAGGCTAATCCATCTAAAAGTTACTCTTTCAGGATGCTATGGGCATCCAGTATCCTAGGAGTTGCTTCCAACTCCTTCAACACATTTGTGGACCCCTGGAGAAGGTCAAAGTACCAAAGGCTAAACATCCCTGTGAAATGGGGATCCCTATTGAATCACCGAGAGGCAGGCATTCTGGGAAATCATGTGGAGAGTGGCTTTGAAGATTCAGGAAAGGTCTGGCTAAGGAAGGCATTGGCATGGGAGGGAAGCTTGTGGTGCAAGAAACGCTGAAGGAAATCTGTTGTTTCAGTCCCGGGCGGTTGCTAGGGACGCTCACCTTCTCCAATCATCGTTCCTCTTACTAGAGTGTGAGCCACACTCTGCGGTTGCTGTGGCAACAGAGGGTAACAAGATGGACTCGGCAGTGCAGCAAAAAGTGGAGCGCAAAAAGTGCAGAGAGTGTGAGTTGAAACCCAGTTTCGGCAGGGAGCGCGGTGTGGAGTTGCCCTGGGATTCTGAGTGTACTGAGGTGGCTGGATCTCTCAGTGGTCTCGGGGTGAAAGAGTGGGCATATGGGGACTAATAAGATGGCCCCTACTGTGCACCCCGCTGAAGTTATGGCATCTTGGATTTCTGTACTTGGGATTCCCGCCTGAAAGCACAGGAATGGGGGCAACCTTGCTTCTAACTTCAGCTTTGGGCAAATCGCTTTCAGTCTTTCTTCCCTAGGAAAACGGATGCCAGGTGCCGCCCCCTCCCCCCTTGAGCTCTTCCTGCCTCGTTCTCAAAATGACCCAGAAGATCAAATGTGTGGCTAATTACAGAAAGGGAAAAGTTCCCAAACTGGCTTTTCTTGTGCGATCCTGGAACAAGACTGCAACAGTTAACCGTCCTCTCCCTCCGCCTCTCTATGTGTGAGCGCAGTTAGGGCTCAGAGAGAGCGCCCCAGGATTAGGGCTGAGGACCAGCGCTGTGCTGTCCTCAGGGTCCTGGGATCTGTGTGTGCCTCAGTTCCTTGATTCCTGACTCTGCTTGGGGATTGATTCGTTTTCCTGAATGTTAATTAGACGATTGTGTTTTAGTTCTTTATTTAAAGCAATTGGAGTCCCACTTCATGTCTTGTCCCACCTGGAGCTTGTCTGGAAGATTGTAGAACAAGAGCTTTATTTTAAATGAGCGTAAACAGTGGAGTTACGGGCGTCCGCGTTAGAACTCAGACCTTAATTAAGATCAATTCCAAAACAGTAATAAATAAAATAAAATAAAATAAAATAAAATAAAATAAAATAAAATAAAATAAAATAAAATAAAATAAAATCCAAACTCATGCTGGATAACCCAGTCAGCCATGGAAACACCTTAAGGAGTGCGTTAAAGGTGGCACTCCTTAAGGACATTTTATAAAATGTATTAGATTTTTTTCCCAGTCATCCTCACAAGTCTGTAGAGTGTATGGGCCCACTCACTGTGTGGGCCCACTCACTGTGTGAGCCCACTCACTGAGTCATTGTTCTTCTGTGGGTTTGGGGGTTGTGAAGGGTGTAGGGGGTTGGGTTTGGGGGATTCCCAAGTTCACACCATTTTCTTCCTGGAGAGCATTGTTCATGTGGGGATCACACCTTGCTCTGCTGGGGGCTGGGGGGTTCCGTTCTTACCATCACACACTCACACACCCCTTTCACGCACTCACACACCCCTGTGATTTCTACAGCTTGCACAGCTGTCCCTGCACTAATGTTCACCAGCACAGTTGTACCCTTGATCTTGCTCAGACATTAATGGGCCTGCAAAGACAACCATCCAACTATTTTTAAAGTTATCAGTTTTGTTTTCTGACACTCCTAAGTGTGAGTACAGTGGCCTTCATCATCTACATTTTGTGGGGCTTGCCTTGAATACTGATGAGTGCTTGAAATGCTCCTTCTCTAAAACTGTTATCGTCCTGATGGGAAAAGAATCGAGATCACTTTGTGTTTCCCCTGATTGCTAGTCCGATCGAGTAGTCTGTGATTGTTCATTATTGACAACTGCTCTAATGTGACTCGGCTGTCTTTTAAAATTCAGATGCCCTTTTTTCATATTGATTTCTAGATATCCATTTAGTTCTAGCTGTCAACTTGACACAGCCTAGAATTACCTAAGGGAGTCTCACGATTGGCTTGTGGGCATGTCTGTGGGGACTCATCATGCCCACTGTGGGCAGCACCAGTCCCTGGGCAGGGGGCGTCCTGAGCTATATCAGAAAGCTAGCTAGGCATGAGCCTGCCAGTGAGCCTGCAAGCAATGCTCCTGTACGGATTCTCCTTTGATTATCCATCTGACTTCTCTCAGTGGTGGGCTGTAACCTATATAATGAAACAAAATCCTCCTGCTACAAGTTGCTTTTGGTCATGGTATTGTCAAAGCACCAGAAAAGAAACCAGAACACTGGGGCCACTGTACATACTCAAGATATCAATACACTGTGTGTTGCATTGAGATAAAATTAATATTTCCTCCCTGTCCATTGATCATAGCTAGCTTCAGCTGTTAACTTGACATAGACCTTCATTTATCTGGGAAGAGGGAGCCTCAGCTGAAGAATTGCCTTGATCAGATTGGCCTGTGGGGTATTTTCTTAATTGCTAATTGATGTGGAAGGGGCCTAATCCCCTGTGGGCAGTGCTATCCCTAATAGTCATATGTAGGCCCTGGCTGTAAAGAAAGCCAGCTGAGCAAGCCAGTAGGCAGCTTTCTGTGTCCCTCCTTCAGTCCCTACCCTGCATTCCTTGATGACAGACTTTAGCCTGTAGGCCAAATAAACCCTTTGTGCCCCCGGAAGTTCCTTTGGGTTATAATATTTTATCACAGCAACAGAACCAAGCTAGGGCAATATTCTTACTCTTTTTTCCCCCCATGAAGTTGTGTTTGACCTAAATAACCCATAAATGACAACTGTTCTTTGTGGACCTATAACACACTAGTAATTATGTCACACTGTTTTAAAACCAGGTTTATTGACCCATAGCTTGTACTCTACAACATCTCCCATTTGTCTG
The DNA here is from genome assembly GCF_947179515.1 of Apodemus sylvaticus. Classification (NCBI taxonomy): domain Eukaryota; kingdom Metazoa; phylum Chordata; class Mammalia; order Rodentia; family Muridae; genus Apodemus; species Apodemus sylvaticus. Next base: position 19,377,040 of record NC_067492.1, on the reverse strand, counting down.
TACAATTCCACAAGCTGGTTTCCCAAAGCTAATGTTCATGTGACAGCTCCACCCACCGCAGTAAGTATACAGAATTATTCCAGTGGCTTAATCAGCTCTCTTGCTTCTTGTTCGGGCTGGTCCTCTTTCCACACTCCCAGCCCGTGACAAGGATCTGGTTTCTGATTCTGTACTCTCCAAATGATGACAGTGTGTAAAATCTTCTGTCTGACTTGCTTTATCTATCATACCGTGTCTGAGGTTTGCCCGAGTTGTTGTACATAACTTTAGGCTATTCCTTTTGATTGCTGAGTACTGCTCTATCGAATTGGATATACCTGCAGATGATGGGTGCTGGGTCCGCTCCAGTTATCTGGCCGTTATGAGTGAGTGAGCCTGCTACAAACAGTCATCCATGGGTCTCTGTGCTACTGCATATTATCAATGTTTTAGTAGACAGTTGGAGGGTCTCTGGGTTATACTGCAAATATGTCCATCTTACAAGGTTTCCATCCACGTGGCTCCTAAAATGAGCGTACCGTTTTGCGTTTCCACCAGTGTAGAGTTTGAGGTTCACCCATTGTTCTACAGCCTTGAGTAACGTCAGGATGATTTGGTTACTTTTAGCTATCCCTGCAGGTGTGACATACATGCACACCACAGCATGTGCGTGGAGGCCAGACCACAGCTTTCAGGAGTCACGTCTGTTCTTCCGCCTTGACTTCTGGGCACTAAACCCAGGTACTCAGGCTCCCATAGCTCCATCTGGCTGAGCCATCTCATTCACCCACCTGTTCTACTTTCAACTGCTATTCTCCGAGGTCCATGACACTGAACAACACATGTTTACCTGCTGTTAAACCACCGATAAAGATGTTCACTGACCTCCTTTGGTTTATATGATTGACCCATGTTTTATTTACTTTCTTTTTTAATTGAATTGTAAGAACATAATTTCAGGTATTGTTATATATAAATAGAATTTTGTGTTCCTGCGAGTTTCTTCCTGCTGTGAACCTCAAGGCTCTGGCCTCCGTCTCCTGGCCACCTCCCTCGAACTATGGCCCCGAAGTGACAATCCAAGGTCCTGCCTCAGCCCAAGAAGCCCAGGCCAGTGCTGCCCTGAAACTGGAGGACAAGTTGGCCTCTCCAGGCCTGTGAGAGGGAGAAAAAGAACAGCAAGAAGCAATTGAACATATTGATGATGTAAAAAATGAAATAGACAGACTTAATGTACAAGCCAGTGAGGAAATTTTGAAAGTAGAACAAAAATATAACAAATTCTGCCAACCATTTTTTTTTTCAGAAGAGGTCAGAATCGATCGCCAAAATCCCAAATTTTGGGGTAACAACATTTGTCCATAAGTGTCTGCACTGCTTGGGGAGGAAAAAGAGGGGGCTCTGTATTACTTGACCAGAGTTGAAGTGGCAAAATTTGAAGACATTAAATCAGGTTACAGAATAGATTTTTACTTTGATGAAAATCCTTACTTTGAAAATAAAGTTCTCTCCAAAGAATTTCATCCAAATGAGAGCAGTGACTCCTCTTCAAAGTCCAAAAGAAAAAAAAAAGAAAAAAAATAAAATGGAAATCTGGAAAGGAAATCTGGAGCGTTCGACAAAACGCTCAAGTCAAATGCAGAATACGGCAGCAGGAAGAGGCAGCTGGAAGAGCCAGGGAGCTCCTTTCCCTGGTTTACTGATCATTGTAGCTCAGGTCTGATGAGTTAGGACAGGTCATCAAAGATGATATTTGGCCAAATCCTTTGTAGTACTCTTTGGTTCCCAATATGGATGATGAAGAAGGAGAGGCAGAAGATGATGATGATGATGATGAAGAGGAGGAAGGGTTGGAAGGTACTGATGCAGAAGGAGAGGAGGATGAAGGCGAAGAAGATGATGAGGATGACAAAGAGGAGGAAGGGTTGGAGGATACTGAAGGAGAGAGGATGAAGGTGGAGAAGATGAGGAGGAGGACAAAGGGGAGGAAGGAGAGGAGGACGAAGGTGAGGAGGATTAGCACAGAAGATTGATGGATTTCAACCTTCTCTTTAATTTTATTTTTATTTTTTAATTTTCTCCAGTCCCTGGGAGCAAGTTGCAGTCCTTTTCTCCCTGTCCCTCTGTGCTCAGTCCCTGTTTCTGAGGTCTCAACACCATGGTTCTCAACTAAATTTGGGGGAGAAATATCTTGAGCAAAATACAACAGGAAAGGAATCTCCCTGTTTCTGTTTTAAATTCATTTTTATCCTTTCTTGTCTCAAAATTTTGTGGATTCAACACCACCACCCATCGTGCTCTGTGGGGAAAAAGAAAAGCCCTCCAGTTCCCTCTGCTCCCTGGAGGCTGGAGGGTGCTAGGCCCCTTCGTAGCAGTGCATAGAATTCTAGCTTTTTCCTTTTCTCTGTATATTGGGCTCAGAGGTTACACTGTGTCTCTGTGTGAATACAGACAGTTATCTGTTACTTTCTTTTGTTTAAGAAAAAGAAAAAGAAAAAAGGGAGGGTATAGAGGGTGAGCAAGGGTTGGTTTGAGGTGTGGATGGAGTGGGTGGGCATCTGACAACATGACTTCTCCTTTGACATGTTTAATTGTGAGGTTTAATAGACAGTCTTGCAATTTAAGGTGACACTTTTAAAATAAAATTCTCTCCTGATGGAAAAAAAAGTAAATAAATAAATAGAATTTTGGTTCAGAATTTGTCTAGACTGATACACACACACATACATATATTAGATTTATTTATTTATTTTCTTGTTTATCATATGTATATGAGTACACTGTAGTTGTCTTAATATACACCAGAAGAGGGTGTCATATCCCACTACAGATGGTTGTGAGTCACCATGTGGTTGCTGGGAATTGAACGCAGAACCTTTGGAAGAGCAGTCAGTGCTCTTAACCGCTGAGCCATCTCTCCAGTCCACAGACTATAGGTTTTTTTAGACTTCCTATATTTATAACTTTACAGTGACTTTTGGAATCGGGTAACTTGAGTTCCTTTTCAAAATTGATCTGGTTTCTCTGACTCCTTGGCTTTTTCATGCCAAACCGTGGACCACACCACTGATGTTTGTTAAAAGTCTCAGTGGGACTCTGATTGGCCAATAGGTCACCAACCAGGCAGAGTCTTTTGTTTTACCTAGACAGACGCCATGACTGAGCATGGGGAAACTCTCCCATGCTGGTCCCTGCAAGCTTCCACAACTCAGTGGTGGATGCGGAAATGACTCAGGGTACATGCCTTTGCTGGAGTATATTCGGGGAACAGGATGAAGCCTGATGGGTGCCAAGTGCCACTCAGGGTGCGCAGGGTTTTTCAGGAACTGGGTACCAGGGGTGGGTCGGATCTCTCCGGGTTGAGAACCCATTGCCAGCTGGGTGGGATTACTGAGTTGTCTGCCTCCAGGAGGGTCTGTGGCCAAGGCAACTATTGATGTCTCCAGGTGGGTTTGGTCCCCTGGGCTTGGATGGTTCTTCAGTTGTCAAGGGACACCTGTCTAATGCTCTGTGCTTGGAAACTAGCAAAAGCCAGCTGGGACCTCTTCAGCTGTCAAGCTGCTATGCCTTCCCCGGCAGCTTTCCTCTGTTGCTCTTTTCTCTGGGTACCAGCTTAGTTCACACTACTGAGGACCACCAGAGAAAAGCCTCCATTGGCTCTGATACTGTGACATCAGGGCAGGGCAGCACAAGGCCAGGTCTCCAACCACCTCTCAGGGTGAACCTAAGCCCTTAGCTAGTACAGCCAGGGCAGGGGTATTCAGACCAATCACAGCCATGAGTTTGGGTCATTTGTTTATTTTGTCAACTGCACTTGTATCAACTGCCAGCCTTGCTTTTTAGCACCAACCATAACATTGGTTTGGGACCAATGGCAGCCTTATCTCTTAGCAACCCGACCTGATAACCTTCACGATAGGAAGTGCTCCTCACCCAGGCAAGGCTGAAATGGTTCCAGAGCCATTCTCACATCATAGTCAAGAGTCCGGTAGGAAGGGTGTCCGACAGCCCTGCCTGGGTCTGTGCCCTCAGGACCCAGGATCCTGCAAGGCAGTCATTTCAGTGATTATGTCAAGGCAGGCACAGTGTGTTCCATATGGCTGGGGATGAGTCAGGGAAGTTTGGCTGGCTGGTAGACTGACAGCTCCTTTGTTCAAGGCAGGCCAGGCAGAGAGAGGCAGAGGCAGAGGGAGGGGGAGAGAGGGAGGAGGAGAAGAAGAGGGGGAGAGGAGATGGAGGGGAGGGGAAGGAGGGAGGGAGGGAGAGAGGGAGGGAGGGAGGGAGAGAGAGAGAGAGAGAGAGAGACAGACTTTGTTGGAGGAGTCAATATTGCCAAGATGTTAGCTCTTCCCAACCTATTTGACACAGATTGGGAATGGGGGGCATTGTCAAATGATAATTTCCTTGAACTCACCTGGTGTTTCTTTTCTGCAAATAAGCAAAGACACCTGGGCTTGGAGCAGCTGGGTGCCCCCCCCCTCTCTCTCTCTCTCTCTGTCTCTCTTTCCTCTCCTGCTCCTCCATGTATGTGTGCGTGTGCGTGCGTGCGTGCGTGCGTGTGCGTGCGTGCGTGCGTGCGTGCGTGCGTGCGTGCGTGCGTGTGTGTGTGTGTGTGTGTGTGTGTGTGTGAGATGATAGGAGTCAGTCCTCTTCTTCTACCATGTGGTCCTGGCAATCGAACTCAGGTCATCAGACTTGTTGGCAGGCCCCTTTACCCACTGAGCCACCTCACTGGCCCTTGATAATTTAAAATGTTCAGTGTCTAATTTGTCATGGCTGGTTATCAACTTGGTGCTTCAAACTTTGTTAACTCAGAGTTAGTAGACTTGGAGATAGAGTAATTTTTTTTAAAAAAATTACAATAATGGTGTAGAATAGTGGGACGATTTTGGTCCTCTGCATTTGGGCGCTCAATTGCCCAGTTCCTACAATATCTGCACTGTCTCCAGTGTTCTTCAGGGTTGATATTGTCATAACGCAAAGTGTCTCCAAATGGATGGCCATAGTTCATAAACTGTAACCCTAAGCTTTAAAATTGTCATGAGATGTCTTTAAATCACTGTTGCTATAAACCCAGATCCTCCAGAAGAGCAGCCAGTGCTCTTAGACATCTCTCCTGCCCTAGGCGGGGCCTTCTCTCTTGCCATAGACTGAAACATCTCTCCTACCCTAGGATGGGCCTTCCCTCCTGCCCTAGACTGGACCTTCTCTCTTGCCATAGATTGAACCATCTCTCCTGCCCTAGACTGAGCCTTCTCTCTTGCCCTAGACTGGGCCATCTCTCTTGCCATAGATTGAACCATTTCTCCTGCCCTAGACTGAGCCTTCTTTCTTGCCCTATACTGGGCCTTCTCTCTTGCCATAGATTGAACCATCTCTCCTGCCCTAGACTGAGCCTTCTCTCTTGCCCTAGACTGGGCCATCTCTCTTGCCATAGATTGAACCATCTCTCCTGCCCTACACTGCGCCTTCTCCTCTGCCCTGGACTTACTTTTCTATTTAACATCTTCCACACTCTTTGTTCCTTCTTGTATCCTTCCACCTGGAGCTTTACCACACTTTTTTTCTCCCTACAGTACACCCTAGGACGGCTTCAAGCATGCTAACTGTACGGCCCTTGGTCTTTACTTTTCCTGTGGGGTAACTAGATTGACCCTCCTCAGAATTCCTGGGGCTTATGAATTTCCCCCGCTTCTGTCCCCTCTCACATTTCATTTATCCTGTGCACTTGTCACAGTTCTCTTATCAGTATCCCGTCCTTGGGGCGGGGATGTCCTGGGCTGGTTTGGGAAGCTGGATGCGTGTCAAGGAGTTACCATAAAATCAATTTCTTTATGATGGATTGCCTCTGACTTGTGTGTTTATCTTACTTTCAAACACGCGCTTCTGCCTTGGCCTCTCTCCTTTCCTCTCCAGAACGTCAAGGGCATGTGTGTGTGTGTGTGTGGGGGGGTGCATTTTGGCTTCACCTACACACCTCTTAAGCATCATTTTTTAATTTGAAGTGCATTTTTTAATTTTTATCATTAAAATTTTTCTTTAGCTTTGAGAATTTTATGCATGTTTACAATAAAGTTTATGGTTGTAGATATGACCGTATCTATCCCTGCCCCTCCAGCTTTCCCCAGATCCTCCTGCAGCTTGTATGTTCATCTATCTATCTGTCTGTCTGTCTGTCTGTCTATATCTATCTATCTATCTATCTATCTATCTATCTATCTATCTAGTATTTATCTATCTAGTGCAGGCCTCTGCGCTTCAACACCTGACTTCCACCTGACTTGAGATTCAGACAGAATTTCCAACAATTTCTGGAATGGCCCTAAATCTACCTTGAACTACATATTTATGCAAAGGGCCTTCCTTAGCCTTGGCAACTAGGAAAGGAGACAATCAGCCAGCCTTGAAGAACACTGCATGCCTTCCTGCTCTGGAAATAAAAAAGCAAGTCTACCTCACTACCAAGCAACTCTGCTTTCACCTTTAACAAATGCTAAAACTAGATGTATGCCAAGGAGTGATCGCAAAGTAAGTTTCCTTACGATTGACCACCAGTGGTTTGCATGTTTATCTTATGTACCCACACGCATATGGTTGTGTGGAAATTTCCCAGGTGAAAAGGGTTTGTGAGTGGAAACTGTTTAAAGGATCTGGGTTCTGTACCACACGGTTGTACAGAGTATGTCTTTAAAAACAGGAGTCCTCGGGCTAGGTTCGGGATACGTACCTGTGAGCTCAGCACTTGGAACGGGTAGGCAGGATCACAAGCTCCTGGGGAGAATGGGCTACCTATGGAGAGTTGTCCAACCAAATAAAGAAGAGACACTGATTATGTGTGAGTACCCTTGGAGACCAGAGTTAAGAATGGGAGCTACAGCGGTTGTGAGCCCCCTGACGTGGGTTCTGGGAACCGAACTCAGGTCCTTTGAAAGACCAACATGCATCCTAACTGCCATTATTGCTCTCAAGGCCATGGGGTGGTTATCTTTGTTTGTTTTTGTTTAAAGTGCCACTGCTGATAAATACATACCAAGTGCATTCATTAAACAATTTATTTACTAATGTATGAGTACTCTAGCTGCAGGTACACCTGTGTACCAGAAGAGGGTGTCAGATGCTGGTATAGATGGCACAGTGTGTGGTATAAGGGGTAGCACCTTGGACTTCCAGACAAATGCATTCTTATTGTGACTGGAATTTCTTGTTGTTGTTGTTTGGGTTTTGATTATGATTTCTTTCATTTTAACCTGCTGGCTTCCCTTTCTGTGCTGAGTTTCCCTGCCTCTTCTCGGGGTGTGGTGGCTCTCTTCACAAACTGTTCGTGTTGCCTGCCAGCCATTTCACTTCCTCAGGAAGTGGGATCTGCATCTGTCTGTGCTTGGCAACCAGAGGAACGGCCTGCCCAGACTCCCTGTAAAGTCAAACAAACAAACAAACAAACAAACAAACAAAAATAACAACAACAACCATACCTGGATACTTTTGGAGCTCAGGGGTGGTGTGGTTTAGAATGGTCATGAATTAGAAAGCCAGCTGATGACTCTAATGTTCAGACACATTTTTAATTATTATTATTATTATTTTTTAACCTCTCTTCTCTCATCAGTGCCACTAAGACGTCATTTGTGTTCTTCTGTGGCCGGTTAGACAGAACAGGTTTACTCTTGCCTAATCCACCTTTGAGGTGAGCTCTCCTGTCAGTCTGCATGCTTTGGACGGGACTTAGCCTTAAAACCATCCTGCAACCCTGCAAGCCAGCCAGCTGCATACAGAGCCCAGTGTCCCCATATCTAGCAGATGATCTCACAGCAGAATCTGCCGGGGTCCCCTTACCCATAGTGCATTAGTTACATTGGCCTGTTTAACCCCCTGTGGTCTCTTTTAGCTCCTTGACATTTTAGGGAGGATTAAAAAGGTCTTGCTGGGTTTCTACTTGAGACAAGCAGTCCTAACTACCCCAGGACTAACTCTGTACCGAGACTGGCCTTGAACTGTTAATTTTTCTTGCATATAACTCCTGAATGCAAGCATTCTGGCTTCTTTCAATAAGCCAGCCCATTGTTCGAAACAATGTTTTGTTTTAAAAGTTTTGTATTTTGTATGTGTGTGAGTGGGTGTTTTCCTGTATGTATATCAGTATACCATGTGCATGCTCAATGCTCGCGGAGATCAGGGGAGAGGTGTTGGATGCTCCGGAACTGGAGTTACTGATAGTTGGGAGCTACCATGAACATTACTGTTACTTTAGTCTTTTAGCGCTGTAGTTTACATGTTTTGTGAAAAATCCTACAGAAACACAAACATGAAAGATTTTTCTTCCTCTTCAGTTCTCAAGTCCAGTCCCCAGGAGTCACCAAATGTATTTACTTGTGTATGGTATTACTTATTGAGAGCATCTGAGTAAGTATCATTGTTTGTTTTTGAGACAGGGTCCTTCTGTGTAGCCCTAGCTGACCTTGAACTCAGTGCCCTAGCTGACCTTGAACTCAGTACTGAGACCAAAATCATGTGCTCTTACAGAGGGTCTCATGCCTCCGCCTCCTGAGCGTTGGGGTTAAAGGCACGTGTATCTATATCTTCAGAGACGCTCTCACATTTGGATGCATTGACCATTTCCATGTGCAACGACGCTGGAAACATGAAGGTTTTCCAAATGCCCGCTGGAGAATAGACATGGGGCACTGTTTTCTGCTCGTGTTAAATGGGTATAGTTTCTCCTCCACCACACTTAGTGGCATGAATGTAAAAGCTTGGCTGAAAAGCTCTTCAAACATTGGAGCTTGGAAGGTGCACGGTGTGGACAGTCCTACAGTTGGTTGTTTGGCGACGTTAGAGCAGTGTCTCTGGCTGTGTAGGAACCTCGTCGGCAGGAGAGGTTATGTTACTAAACACTACTCTGTTAGCGTCATGGGCACCTGGCATAGTTTTGATACTGTTCCTCCAGTCATTCAAAATATGAAAACTTCTCAAAAGCAGCCCACATGGCTGGTTAGCTTTTAAAGGGATGTCTTAATTGGTCCACATTTGTGATCGCTTAGGGACTCTTTAGCCTGGGTATATGGATTCTAGCTTCACGTGCATCTTTAAAGAGGTTAATGTCACTAGTCTTCTTCATTGGATTCCCACTTGGACCACAGAGGTTAAAGGTCATCGCTTTGCCTACTTTTGAATGCAGCGGGCCATAATCTGCCCCATCAGTCCTTTTGTGGGAACAAACTTTTCCTCCGCTTCCTCGGTAGTGCCAGTCTCAAGCACTCAGCATACAGCTCTTCATAGCTATGGGGTTTGAAATGAGGCAGGAGGAATTGTAGGATCGTGGCAGGGAGATTTCAGGTTGCACAGAGGAGGAGACATAAGGAATTGATCCGGTGCAGAACTCCACTGTTTTAATTTGAAAAACCAAACCGTGCAGCCTTTTCATTTCTTTGAGGATTTGAGTTCTTTAGTCCTTTGATTTTTTTTTAAAAGGCTCATATTTATCCCTGAAGGTAGTAGGGAAGGGAAGTGGACTTTAAAGTGCTCTGCTCCTGATTAAAAAGCTTGTGGGGAAGTCTGTTATATTGTTAACATGGTGGTCTTCAGTTTAAATCTATTACCAAAGGGTCCACTGGATGGTGTGTGAGGGAAAATAAAATCTGTATGAAATGGCTGGAGAAACCTCTCACGTCGTCACCCTGGGATCACAAACCCTGACATTTTTCTTTGAAAGTGGTTTTAATAAGAATCTAAAATGTCCTGGGTAGAAGATAGGATGGCGATCTGACTCTGTCCTGCATCTTGTGTTTACTTGCTTAATCGGATATCCTGAGCAACTTTGCCTGATTCCACCACAGTTCAGTGCCAAGATGATGATGATGATGATGATGATGACTCTTCCTCCTTCGTTTCATCTGCCTCCTTAACCTCTTCCTCACCCTCATTATCATTATTGTTTATAAACAAACCACCCGGCTTTTCAGCAGTAGCAGGGAAAAATCTCTAATTAAAATAAGTGTCAAGGTTAAGCTGTTTTCATACCTGAAAACAATTCCCAGCATTCATATCTTTTAAAATAATGACAGCAAGACAAACATGACAGCCAATACCAGGAAAGCAGAAGTCAGAATTTGCGAACACCAAAGACAAGCCTCACCATACTATGGAATGCGCCTGGTAGTTAATTTTAGGTGACACGTGTCTTGGGAAGCTGCCAGAATTTTGTGGGACGTGGAAAGAAAGGGCTCTCACCCGCCTCCTCTCTCCTATAATCCCCTTTACTCTCAGGGAATTCAGCTTTAATAAAAAGGAATAACCAGAGGATGTAATCGAAGAACACTAATTAATAATTTGAGCTCTTCCTGAATGAGGTTCTGCAATAAATCGCAGGCTGTCAGTTGTTAAACCATGAAATATTGCAGAGAGGGAGGGGGCGCCATGCTCTTCCACAATGTGGCTCTGTACGTTGGAGCTGTTGGTGGCAGGGAACTTGGTGTTGGCTAATCACTTGTGTTTTTACATCGCTGTTTGTAATCACAATTAAACAGATGGTTTTGAAAAAGCTCGGGTGTCCTTGATAATTAAAACCCCGGCAAGCCGCTTCTTCCTCCCCCTAACATACAATTACACTGAATAGAATCACATCGCCCAGGGCTTCTTCCGAAGAAAAGGGTCTTCAGTGGCACAAGATTAGTGCTCTAGCCAAGCCCAGGCACCTTGACCTCTTACAAAGCCTGGAGCTTTGCAGCTGGCAGAGAGGGCTTTCAAGCAAGCATGGGTCACCCCTCCTCTGCTTTCTCCCCAAATCAAATGCACGGATTAATAGGCCGTATTTTAAAATGGGATCTTTGGAAGTCTCACGACCATTGAGTGCATTGTGTTTATCACAGCTGAACTCTGGGAGCTCGGCCAGTACGTGACTAACATGATAGTCCTCAGAGGTACGGCAAATTCCACCCTGCTTCTCTTACTCAGAAAACTAATGTGGACGTGTCTTTGCTTTAAAGGGGGTGGGGGAAAGGAAACCTTTCATTTCACAGTGTGTTACTTTTTCATTACTGTAACAAATGCCTGGGATAAATCATCTTAAAATGTAGAAAGGGTCTTTGCTGTTGTTGTTGTTGTTGTTGTTGACTCATGGTCTTGGAGGTTTCAGTCCATGACAGATTGACTTTGTTGCTTTGGTCTTCAGTGACACAGCTCAGGAGTGTGTGATAAATTTCTCACCTTATTTATTGAGTCCTACCACAATAAATTAGGATTCCTTTCAGGCAAGATTTCCTCACCCCCAAGAAGTATTTAAAAAGTTGAGCTGTGGTCACTGATCCCTCCCTTGAGCTCGACCTCGGACAGTGAACCACAGAGCCCCACAGTTGGAGCCTGCCAAGGTCTATTCACAGATGAAAGTTTGGAAGTATGCTTTGTTCGCCTGAGGCACGAATCTGCCCATGCATACTACGGATACTTTTAGGTACAGGCTTTTGTGCCCGAGAGTAAGCAGTCATTTGCTGGGGCAATTAGCCATCTGCACGGTATTATCAGGGTGCAGCTGGCTAATGCTGCTCAGGGCCACGGGGCAGGCTCAGCTCCTAGTCTGCACAGGAACTGTATTCACAGCAAAGGACATTGACCTTTAACGACGAATCTTTAAATGGAGCCAGGTCCCCCAGAGATCAGCACACACAAGGTTTCATTTTTTGTCTTGATCCGAAGTAAGATTCCAATGTGGGCAGTGGGATTCCTGTTTGGGGAGAACAGTTAATGCGGTTAACACAGAACAGTAGAATAGGTCAGTAATTATCAGCCGAGAACAAAGGGGAGCCCTGCTCAGTCTACATTGTTATGAAGTCTCACTGTGGAGAGCAGTTACAGGTGTGGGGTAGCCCTGAACTTGTTTGATGGCAACCTGGAGCAACACTTAAAAACGAGGTCAGACTGTGTGCCCCACCCAGTTCCCTGGCACTTCTGGGAACTTCTGTACATTCTTGTGACTTATTAGGATTGAATGGTTAACATCCAAGTATTGGCAAGGAGAACTCTCAGGTTTAGCAGCTGGCCCTGATCAGTGGACAGCAAGTATCATTAACTGCAATCAATTTACAGGAACCTGTCAATTGAAACCACTGCATCGTTTGGTCTGTAAGCCTTCACCAGGTTTCATTCTGGTGCAGTTCTGCCCCAGGGTTTGGGGAAAACACCTTACCTGCCCATGGAGTCTGGACTCCAGTTCTTCCCAAACTAGCATACCAGGGATCTCCTTTAGACCTAATGAATAAGAATCTGGGGTAGGAATGAGGGCGCTTGAAGTAAGGCCACTGTAGGACAAAGTAAGTTTTATAATTTTAAGGATGTGTTCTAAGTTCTGAGAAAGGTTTAATTTTAATATGAATTCTCTTTCGAATTTTAGCTGTGAAATACAAAATACATGTGAGCATATGAAGCATATATAGATACACACACACACACACATGTATTTGTACATACATATACATGCATAACTTGACAACAGCCAAGAAGGACTCAAAAGTACAAACTTCACCTGGGCTAAAATTAAGTTGGTACTTTCCCAGAAATACGCTTTAGAAAATGATTCGTTTATTTTAATGTGTACTGTATGCATGCAGTTCCCAAAGAGGCCAAAAGAGGGCATCATCTCCCCAGATCTGGACTTGCAGGTGGTTGTAAGATGCCAGATGTGGTGCTGGGAACCAAACTGAGGTCCTCTGGAAAAGCGGCAAGCACCCTTGACTACTGTATTAGTTACTTTTTTATTGCTGTAATAAAACGCCATGACTGAGGCAACAAACAAAAGAAAAGTGTTCAATTGGGTTTACATTTTTGGATAACTAGGGAGTCCATGAGAGAGTGGAGCCGTGGTGGCAGGCAGCTGGAAGAGAAGCTGAGAACTCACATCTCACCAGCACTAAACAGCTGACTGGGGAATGGCACAAGTCTTATGAAAACCCCAAAGCCTGCCTCCAGTGACACATCTCCTCCATCAAGGCCACACCCCCCAATCCCTCCCAAACAGTTCTACCAACTGGCGGACACATAGTAAATCGTAAGAGCTTGTGAGGGTCATTCTTACCCAAACCATCACCTATGGTCCCAGCCGTCTCTCCAACCCAGGAATTCCAGAAATATTTCCCTCACTTTAGAAATCACTGCTCTCCTGACCCATATGTCTGTTACCATTGATTTCTCTTCTAGCTTTACTCTTTTGTATACAGTCCTAAAATCAGAGTTCCATTTTCCCTCCCCTTGAGATTATGTAAACCGAATCACTGTGGGTATGCGTATTTTTGGTTGATTCTTCTTTTTTCTCAACTTCATGTAAAATGCCTACATTTGTTAATCAGCTGCACCTTCTCTGTGGAGGAATGTGGTCTAGGAGCCCCACACATTGTTCTGGGTATGGTCATGAAGACACAGGTTGTTCCCAATATATCAGTATAAAATGGAGTACCGCTGTGGGCAGATTTGTTCAGTGTCTGTAGCACAGACATATATTTCACTGGATTATGAAACAGGGCAATATTTCTGGGCCATAAATCCTTAAGTTTTACTAGGTTATAAAAAGCTAATTTTGGATATGGTCTCATTCAGGTGCAGTCCCACCAGCAAATATTTAGTACTTCTTCCTACCACACAGAGGGACCAATATTCACAATTACCAGACTCAACTCTTGCCCATCCCGTGGTTGCATATTACCTCTGGATTCTTATTCACTTTTTCTGGTTGTATTTTTAAATCAGCAGATTCAAACTTTGCTGACTCAGTAAATATGTAGTGGCACATTATAATTTTAGTTGTGTTTTCCTGATGATTGATAAGTCAGACCATGCTTCATATGTCATTTGGATTGGTCTTTTGCTTGCCTTTCCCCCTACTGGATCTGTTTTTAAAATTCTCTTTTATGGGAGCTCTTTAAGTATTCTGATTTTAAGTATTGTTATGTGTTGCAAACACTTCCCACTTGAGGAAGCCTGACTTCCCATCCTTTATGCAGAGACTTTTGATAAGATGTTATTTAAACAGCAATTCCAAGTAGATGCCACAGAGCCATGCAGACGTTCTCTTGTGGTAGTGCTTCTTATGATATGTTTAGTGCTCCCCATTCTTTATGAAGAACTCCTTCCAGATCACCTTCTGAACAGTTTCCATGTGGTCTTTCCCCTTTAATGTTTTGTTCTACCAGGGGTTACATGTACGGCATAAGAGTCTTCTGAAACTCCTGTCTCAAAAATCGAAATGGAGAGTAACTATAAAACACCACAGATATCAGCTTCTGGCCTTCAGAAGCTTGTGCACACACTCACACCCACACCCCTGAAAGACACAACAGTTTCTCAGCACCATCCACCACATGTCAGTTACTGCCTATCAAGCTTTGATTGTGTCTTGAACAGCGGGTTATCTGCTAAGCTCTGTAGAGAACACGATTCCTGTGTAACACGGGCTGTCTCGCAGAGCTCACTGGCTCTTCACTCGAGTTTCCCCTTCAGTTTCCTTCTAAGTCATAGAAGGAGTCCAGCCATTTTCCCACTGGGCCTCCATAAGCAGATTTCCATTGGCTTTTGCCTTTGATGTAAATACAACGTAACACTTCCCTGTGCTTTCTGCAAACTGGGGTTCAATCTAAAGGCTCTATCAAGTTTCAGGTTGGTCTATTTTTTTTTTCAGAAGAATAATCCGACATGATTACCTCCTATCTGATGACATAATGTTAATGATCTTAAGATGGATTATGGGGCTCGAGTGCTGGCAGCCTGGTTGTGAAGTGTTTCCTTCACGATTTCATCCGATGGCTTTGGCAGAAGGGCACCCATGAGTCCAGTGGGAGTGAGTGCCTTGTGATGCTTTTAAGAATTGCCAGTTCTTAGGCATTTCACCTAGAATTTTTCTATATAGAATGACTTCCTCTCATTTGTTATGTTGCTTCTGTATGTCAACAGGATGGAAATAATGAGCTCCTGGCTCCCTGTCTGTCTTTGTCTTTCTTGCACGCACTTACGCACTTAGTTTCTTTGTGAATCTATGCGTTTGTGAATAGTTGAGATAACCGTTTTTGATAACCATTTTTGTCTAAGAGAACAATGTTGCAGCCAGGTTGACTTCAATGGCACGTTGAGTGGTGTTTTGTTGCTGTTGCAGTTTTATTTATTTTTATTTATATGTGTCTGAAGATGCCAACAGAGACCAGAAGAGATGGTTTTGAGCCCCACAACTCGGGTAATGAGAACTGAACTTTCATCTTCTGCAAGAGCAATAACTTATTTTAATTACTGAGCCATCTCTCTGCAGCTCCTGCAATTTTTCAAAGTTAAAATATAATCCTATCATTTCCTCTCTCCTCCTGCCTCTAATCGCTCTCGCACCCTCTCTTCCGCTCTCCCTTTCTTCAGTAACTATCATTACATATATGTGCAGTACATATAAACACAAGCTGCTGTGTCCCCTGCCTGTCACTCGTATGTACATGTCTCCAGGGCTGACCACTGGTATTGGATAACCAGTTAGGCAGTTCATCCCTGGGAAAGATTGATTCCCCTTCTCCCAGCAGTTATTTGTCCATGGCTCTCTGTCTAGGGGTGGGGGACGCCTGAGAGCACCCCTTCTGTGCCAGCATGTCCATGACTGTTGTCACTGTTCAGGACTTATTTAGGCAGCGTCCTGGTTGGCTTTTTGTCAACTCGACACAAGCCAGAGTTAGTTAGCCACAGTTGAGAAAATGCCTCCGTACGACTAGTCTGGAGGAAAGCCTTTTAGTGACCAATGGGGAGGGACAGACCAGAGTGGGCGGTGCCACCCCTAGGCAGGTGGCCCTGGGTTCTTTGAGAAAGCACACTGAGCAAGGCATGGGCAGCAACCTAGTAAGCAGCACCCCCTCCACGGTCTCTGCTTCACTTCCTGGCCCCAGGTTCCTGGCCTGCCCTGAGTTCCTGTCCCGACTTCCTTTGGTGATGGACTGCGATTCGAAACTGTAAAAGGAAATAAATCTCCTCCCCTGTAAGTTGCTTTTGGACACGGTGTCTCATCACAACACTAGAAACCCTAAACTAAGACAGGCAGTGATGATATTCTATCCTCCCACCTCACCCCCATTCTCCATAGCTCCTGATGGTGTTCTGACTCTCAGTCGTGAGTAAATGCGTTAGATTTAGCTTATGGATTTCTTGACCCAGGCATGGCTTTACAATATGTGTTCATGTCTGATAGGGCAGGACACTCTTCCCTGTTCTCTTGGATTCCCCCAGAGACAGGGCCTGAGTCTAGAACCTTATGGTTGCTATTTTATTTTTTGGTTAATGATCTTTAAGGGATAGGAACCAGGGCGAAATGAGAGTTAGGGAAGGAAATAAAGCCAATTCCACAATGTGTTGTCAAGGGGCTGCCACAGTCGCTAGCAGAAGAATGGTCTCACAGAGATCGTCTGAAAGGCCTGTAAGAGGTGCCCGGGGAGTATCAGTCAGGAGGCTGAAAGGACGGAAGTTCTGTGCACCTACGTGTCTCTCTGCCACGGCCTGTCGCCTTTCACACTTCCCAGCTGGGCTGGTGTCTCCACACTTGGTGCGGGTGGGTCAGAGAGCCAATGATCTGAGTATGACAGAATGCTTGGTTATTCAAAGCCCCACACACGCCACCGTCCCCCGCTATTTCTTCCTCCATCGCGGGCT
The DNA here is from genome assembly GCF_947179515.1 of Apodemus sylvaticus. Lineage (NCBI taxonomy): Eukaryota > Metazoa > Chordata > Mammalia > Rodentia > Muridae > Apodemus > Apodemus sylvaticus. The sequence goes on along the minus strand of NC_067492.1, from coordinate 19,360,408 downwards.
TTTCATTTGAGGTCACTTTCCTTCCGTTAGACTTTCCTTCAGTGAGAGGCTGCTAGGGCGAGACTTCTAGACCTGCTGCTTCAAACGGTCTTTAATTTGCCCTTGCTTTTAAAAGACATTTTTGCTCCTTTAAAAATTACAAGAATGACAGGGCCCTTTTGTCTTTTTCTTTTTTAAACTGTCCCTTTGGAAGCAATCAGGTTTTTTTCAAGATTCAGTTTTATTATCTTTGTGTGTGTGTGTGTGTGTGTGTGTGTGTGTGTGTGTGTGTGTGTGTGTGTGAATGTGTTTCTGGATTATCAAGTGCCCCAGGGCACAAATTGCTGTAATGTTTCAGTTCTTTGTCTCCTTGGAGTTCGGTCAGGCAGTTGCTTTCCTCTCTTGACAGCTCTTTAATGCTTTTGGGTGATGAGATTTTTCATTGGGAACAGTTGATTGTGTTCATATGAATGGTTGGGTCAGCTAATGGGTTATATATACCATTACTGGGAATCAAAGTTCCCTTTAAATTCAAGGTATCTTTTTATTGTTCTTGTTAGGGACATAGGATGGATACAAATAGTTTTCACGCTTTCCAAATGAGATCAGTCTAGCCAATCCCCATGAAGGAGCCACAATAAGAATTTCTTAGTTAGTATTCACTAGCCTGATAACAGAGAGAAGAAAAATGGCCCCGTTGCCTTGCCAGACAACTTGAGTACAGTGTTACAGAGTGCAACCAATCTCCGTCACTGGTTTTCATTACTGAACTCTGCCGTGACAGTCATCCAGTATGAATTAAAAGAATTGCATTTGACATTTTAATAAAAGGTAGAAACATTACATTTACTGAGTAGCTGCTAGCGGGGATGTGCTCGCCAGAGATGAGCAGAAGGAGCTCACTAGAGAAGGGCCAAAGGAGCTTGCTGTTCACCTGCATCTGGGAACTGTGACTGACAGCCCCAGTGGCGGGGAGGGCTGATGAAAGCACTGGTCTCTCTCTCTGCTGAAGTCAGTGGGAGCCATATGCAGGGTCAAAGAGAGGGTCTGAGCTTGCTCCTCTGCGTAAACACAATCTTCTGCAATGCATCCTGTAGATGGAATTCTGATTGTCAGGCATTCTGGGGGCTGTGACAAGATCACTTTTTAATAATGTTCCCAAATTGAGTTGTGAGTTCTTTGAGAAAAACATATGTAAAATGTATGAGCTTTAGAATCTGGAAATGAACCATTTCTCTCTAGGCTCACATAGTCCATAAACTTGAATTCACCCATCCAAAGGCCAGAAATCTTTGGACCCTTGTGACCATCTGCCAGCACCTCCTGTGTGCTGGTTATATTCAGACATGGGCTTCATAAAAACGGAAGAATTCCTGTGTAGGATTAACAGCTCTGGGTCACGTAATGCAGACACTTAGTCTCTCCCCAGTTCCAGGTTTCTAGTCATTGTAAGACACACCTGGCACCTTTAACACAGGTTAACTGATCTTGGGATTGCATATAGTTCTAATAAGGTATAAGCTTATTCTCTCCTAATTGATAATCATCTTCAACTTGCTTGGAGAGAGCAGTCCAGGGTCTTCCTCTAACCTAGCAGTTGAGCACCTCGGGTGTAATGGCTGGCAGGCTAGCTCAGAAACAGACCCTGTGTCCCAAAGTTCATTGGATAGCTGTGGAGGAAGACACGCAACGTCCTTTAGCCTCTCCATGGACAAACATACACGCACACAATTGCACATGAGTAAGTGTATACACACTCTCCCAACAAAATCTTTAAAAGCTGCTAAACAGTATTTCAACTGAGAATGCAATTTTGAATCCAAGCAAAATAGAGTAAGGAAAATTATTGTAAATTCATTTCAGCATATGAAAGGTATTTCCCCTCAGGTTAGAAAGTGCTACCAATTAGAAGAACAAATATAGCAACTAGATGCAAAAGGGAATAGTTTAATGAAGGACAAATGCAAGTACTGGGAAAGGTGAATTAAGATACCTTTCCTTAGATTTTTTTCCCCCTCAAAGCCACTAAGAAATATTAAGCCAGGGCTAGCAAGATGGCTCAGAGGTTAAAGGCATTGCCAAGCCCGACAACTCAAATTTAATTCCCACATGATGTAAAAAGAGAACCGGTTCCTGCAAGTTGTCCTCTGAATGCCACATGTGATATATGTGTAGGTAGGCATACGTGTACAGACAATAAATAAATAAATGTAAAAATCTAAGAAATGGTTATTGTTAACCTAGCAGATGATATTCTCTGTATCTGCTGTTGATGGTAAGATATGAAGAAGCTAGCGTTGATTTGATATTTGGATCCAGAGAATTTTGAGTGTCAGCAAATGGTAGTTTCAATATACCTTCTTTGTGGCAGATTTTACTTTCATCAAAAATAATGTAAATTGCCTCTAAAATTCATAAGACACTTAAAGAATAGATGATGTGTGTGTGTGTGTGACTGTGCCCATGTGTAGAAAACTGACTTATATGCATGCTCTGACCTGACAGCTCCTTTCCTGGATGTATACTCTGCTTATCTTTGTTTGTGGAGAGATATTTACAAAAATGTATGTGGCATTGTAATCTGTTGTGTTGGAAACCACCCAAATGCCAACCAGTGGTAGAATGCATGGACAAATTACAGTGGACAACTACATGTAACTTACAGTGAATACAGTCTAACTGCATCCAACACACACACACACACACACACACACACACACACACACACACACATTAGGAATAGAAGTTAGACACAGACATGGAAGTGTGCACACTGGACAATTCCTTCCTTTCAAATATTAGGCACCAGGCTTAACTCCTAGCTCAGGGATGAATGTTTAAATCACGAAAGAGCAGACACTACAAGAGTGAGGTTCCCTGCAGTTGGTAGAAAGAGCTTAGCATCAAGATGAGGCATTACAGTGTGTTTCTTCCTCTGGGTGACTATTATTCAGTCCCAACCTCAATAATATAATAATTCATTGGGTTGTGTATTTGTGAGTGTCTTAGTCAGGGTTTCTATTCCTGTACAAACATCATGACCAAGAAGCAAGTTGGGGAGGAAAGGGTTTATTCAGCTTACATTTCCACATTGCTGTTGATCACCAAAGGAATTCAGGACTGGAACTCAAGCAGGTCAGGAAGCAGGAGCTGATGCAGAGGCCATGGAGGGATGTTATTTACTGGCTTGCTTCCCCTGGCTTGCTCAGCTTACTTTCTTATAGAACCCAGGACCACCAGCCCAGGGATGGCACCACCCACAAGGGGCTCTCTCACCCTCGATCACTAATTGAGAAAATGCCCCATAGCTGGATCTCACAGAGGCATTTCCTCACCTGAAGCTCCTTTCTCTGTGATAAGTCCAGCTTATGTCAAGTTGACACACAAAAGCAGCCATTACAGTGAGGTACCTTTTTTCTAATACTATTTTCATTTATGCCTTTAAAATTTCATACAGTTTTAATTCCTATTTTTCTTTGTACACACCATACATTTATACGATGTCTATTAACAATATCTACCCTCCACTTCTCCCTCAAACCCCATTATATCTGCCTCCAAACTGCAAGTCTTCGTTGATTTTATACCCATGGAGTCCAACCAGTGTACGCCCTTATGTGTGCCAGTTCATCCGCTGAAGCGTGGAGAACCTACCAGTGGCCACACTCCACATGAAAGGTAGCCCTTCCCTCCCCGGCTGCAGTCAGCTGTGCGTAGCTCCTCACTAAGGGGTGTGGCTTTGGAAGCTCCTTCCATCCAGGCTGGAGTTGTTCACTGGTGTTAACTAGAGCTGCCGTGAGTTCATGTGTGCAGTCGCCATGTAATGTCCAGACAGCATTGCATAGAGCTCTTCTCCATCTTCCAGTTCTTGCTATCTTTCCACTCCCTCCTCAAGGAAGTTCCCTCGAGCTTTGAGGTGAAGATGGGGCTTGATATAGATGGCCCACCAGTGACTGAACACACATAGTCCATTATTTTTGGCCTCTTGGACTGAAAACACAACTCTGCATTAATCGTTAACATTGTGATAAGAAATGCCTCTTATGGATACAAACATAACTATTTAGACAGCAGTTTGACAATACGGTCATTTTTGAAGAGCAGCATTAATATATACTTCTGTAGGGTCTATGACTTCCGCAGCATTGGTTTTGGGCCATATTTACAGTTCAGGCAAGCATTCCCTCCTATTGAACAGGCATCGGGAAACTGTAGAAGCTTAGGTGTCCCAAAATTTGCGCAAACTGAAAAGTCAAAGAAGGTGGGACTTGGAAGCTGAATACTGGGCATGCAGTGGGATCAATCCCAGTGTACATTTGAAAGTCTGAAAACAAAGTACCAGTGGCAAGAGAGGATTGGTGTGTCAGGTCTGATAGTCAGCCTGAAGAGCAGGTAGAGTCTTTCTCCCCAAGATTTTTATTTGATGTAAGGTTAGGTGTGGCTCCCTTCCCAGGTACTCCCCACCACGCCTGGCTTTTACACTGCTACTGGGACCCAAACACAGATCCTCATGATCATGCTACAGATACTTTATGGGCTGAGCCATCTGCCCAGACCTAGACCTGTGTTTCTTATCCATGGTCATTAGCCGTTAAATTATATGCATAAAATGAAAACAGCAGAATGAAACAGACTACCTTGTACAGTTAATTTAGTAAAATGCAAAATTTCTAAATGATGTGAATAGGTTCACAGAGCACAGGAAGAACGGCCTCCATTCTGTCATCCTGTAGTTACGTTCTTCCTACGTGACTTTTAGTTTGCTGTTTGACTTTCCCATTGGGTCAGGTCTAGAAGCTTGTACAGTTTGAACAAGTTTTCAGCACTTGATATTGTCCTATGAAAAGGAAGTTCTTCTCTGTAATTTGACCTTGGAAAAGTTACCTTTTCTTCGAAATCCAAATCTCGCTTTTTCTCCCACATGGGTCAAATGAGAGGGTTCCTTCTGAAAGTTCTTTGATCCCACCTGAGATGCAAGAAGTCACACAGCCTGCAGAGACAACGTTGTTTTCAAGAAATAGTTCAAGGGGAAGAGAGCAGAGGCCAACACGAAACTGGTAACATGTGAAATAATCCGATTTTAAAGAGATCAAACTGATAGAAAACCAAGAAGCAAAGCAGCTTTAGAGATGTTAGGGTAGCAGGAGATGAAGCAGGATTATAAAGTGAAAATTAATCTTTTTACTCAGTGAGTACCCAAAAGACTCCCCTGCCCAACTCTCAACAAAAGTCATGTTGTTTTGACTTCAGTATTTTCCATGTGACACTTTCTGGCTAACAGTACTCAGCATCACATCCCACTGTGGAACAGCTCCTGCTGCCACCCCATCCCCACCCCACCCCCCCACTCCCATAGAAGCAGAGGCTGAAGATGGGTGAGCATGTGTCAACTCTCACATCTACACCCAGCAAGCAAGACCAGTTGAACAGAATTTTCTTCCCTTTAGATTTTCTTCTTCTTGTTTTGGTTTTAATCAAACTGTGTAACAATGGTAAGACCAAGAAGAATTATATACCAGGTTCTGAGAAAAGAGTACTTTACAAATGCTATCACGTTTAATCTTTTGAATAATTACCTGAGGTCATTTCCAAAATGGTGCTCACTTACCCCGAATCCTGATATTTATGTACAGATGTAATCTTTCCCGCGGTGAAATGGTGTCATCTGCGTGGCCAGATGGATGTGTGAATGACTGTGTAGCGTTCAGACTGAAAATGATATTGTATTTATGCTTCTATGTGACCTCCCACATTGCCTCCTTTGGTTCTAACCAGTGTCTATGCTTTGGGGGACACCTGAGCAGTCCCAATGAGAGGTCCATGAGAGATGGGGTTGCAGCCTTGTACTCATAGCCAGGCCTCACTCTCTAGCCTTAGGAGTGAGTCATCTTGGATTTTCCAACCCCAGTGAAACCTTCAGATTATGCAGCCTGAGAGCCGTCCTTGACTACAACATCACTAGAGAACCCATGTCAAAACTCCTACAAAACCTTTCAGATCACTGAGACTTGGGCATCCATGATACACCTAGATAAAAGTCATATAAGCAGTGTTGTTTCTTCCTGTGTCTGGGAGCGGTCTGACATGTGGCAGCTGGTGTCTATCAGAGTAGACTCTGTTGTCATTGTCCTCACCAGGGTCCGAGGAGATTACCAGTCAGGTTTAAGGACTCCGGAATCTGAAATGAGATTTCATCAAGAATTTGGTTTATCATTGGTAACAGGTTTTTGTTTTTGTTTTCTGAAAAGAAAAAAAAATAAATTCTAACCGGGGAGAAGCATTTTTTGCCAATCAAAGCTTCTGTTTGTTAAAATGTGCTAAAAGGATGTGGGCTAGTGAAATATAATACAAATGTGAAATGTGGTGCTCGACACCAACGATGTTTCAAATTTGTTTACACTTCACACATTTCTCGATGTCGAGAAGGGATATTTTAACATTTCTGGCATTTAATTTGGGAGCAAATGGACCATTTTATGTTTCTGTTTTTCCGAGAAGACGTGGGGTTTGGAAATGCAGGCTGATAAAGGAAAGGCAGAAAGCATTGCATTCTGAGGCAGTTAGGACGAAAGAGCAGTCACAGAGATGACAGATAAAGGCGTGACCATGGTGATCATGATGGTTATTAATGTGACAAGCACACAGCCGTGGAGCATCTGGAGACATTCACCAATTTAATAGCACACATCAGCACGTTCTGCTTTCTCAGGCACCCGTCCCCTCTGATACTGAACTCTGGTAGACTGGACTCTTCTCTCGAGTTCCTAGGACAGAAGAGAATGTAACACCCTATAGAAAATGGATTTTTGTGCTTAGAGCATCTATTCTCTACCATCACAAAACAACGGAATCCAGTGGCACAATTATACGAAGGTGGAGCTCCAGTGGAAAATTCCAAGTCCCGCTTCCTAAGGGTTAGTTGGGAATGCATTTCCCCATCTCTGCGCTCTTCTCTGAAAAGGAGCTATTAAGTCACGGAAAGTGAGCACTTACTCAACCTGAACTCTGTTAGACAGAAATGCTAGGAGTCAGAAGTTGACATTTAAGAAAGACAAAGCAAAAGGTTGAAATGTTTACTCTGAGAGATGTCTGAGCATCATGAAAATTCTCTGAGTGGGTACAATTTACTGCCCATCCAGTGGGACAGTTACCTACTGAACCCCTTCTAGCACCAGCATTACATGGTCCCCATAGTCAAGGAGCATATATTCCAGAACCATAGACACGTCCATAAACAAATAAATTCAATACAGTGCAGTTAAAAATTTCATTTAATGCCCGCAATAATCGACGTATATGCAGGACAGATTAATTTGCACTCTTTACGTCTACCAAGGAAAGACTTTGTTTCCGAGATCTTTGGAGGTAGCTTTTATAGGACAACTTGAAGTTTGCTAGATGGATGGGAATATGGCTATGAAAGGAAATAATTGATTTGACATAAAAATATTTTGACTAGATTTAGATTCACCTGGGAGGCACACTCTGGGCATGCCTATGAAGATGCTTTGAGAGAGAGAATTCACTCCCTTTTAGCGTGAGTTGTACACCACCATGGGATGTGATCCTAGACTGAAGTTTTCAAAGAGGGAATCAAGGAGAAAAAGCAGGAAGATACCCAAAGCCCCTCTCTGCTTTCTCGGCCGCCAACGTGATGTAAGCATCCATCTCACACGCTCGCACGCACGGCTGCAGGCTGCCCCCACCGCCATGCCTTCCCAGTTAAGAAGGACTGCATCCCTTTAGACCATGAGCCAAAATAAGGCTGCCTTCCCATAAGGTGTTTCTTATCAGGTTTTGGTAACAGCAACAACATGAATAAATGACAAGAAAAACTCATATAAAAAGTACCAAGTAGTAGGGTTGTTGCTGTGATAAACCTGACCACGTGTGGGTCTCGGGCCTTTGGAACAGGTTTGTAAGAGGCGTGTGGAGAGTCTGGAGCTGTAGGCTGGAGAAGCCCTGCAAGGCCCCACTCTGGGGTGTTTACTCTGTGCTATGCCGTGCAGTAGTCGGTTTATGTAACCTGTTTTCATTCATCCACCCGTATCCACCTGTGCAGCACTGGGATTGCAGTTATGTACCATCGCGCCTGTTATTTATTTATTTATTTATTTATTTATTTATTTATTATGTGGTTTCTGGAGATTAAACTCAGCCCCATGCTTTGTAGAGCACACTTCCGTGACTGAGCCATCTCGCCTTGTGTGGTGGTTTGAATAATTTTGGCTCCCACAGGTCCATGTATTTGAATGCTTAGTCAGCAGGAAGTGACACTTTTTGAAAGGATTAGAAGGATTGGAGGTTGAAGGAAGTGTGTAACTGGGGGTGGGCTTAAAAGTCTCTCTCTCTCTCTCTCTCTCTCTCTCTCTCTCTCTCTCTCTCTCTCAGCAGTTTACTTCTTGACTACCCTGTTCTTGTTTCCCGTAACTTTTCCTACACTCTGAATCCTAGCCGTATTCTTATAGGAGAGGTCTTGTCCATCCACCCGCCACGCCCCTTTCCAGCTGCCTGGCTGGAGAGTTAGACCTAGGTCTGGGCTCTTGTTAGCAGGAGCTTATCGGTGGTGGTGTGGAATACCTGAAGCTGCATTATCTACCTGCGTTTGAGTCTTTCACTGTTAAAAAGGCTCCCGCGTCCTCGACACCATCCTGGCAGCCTCTGCTAGTTTCCTTGTATGGAGGGATAGAATGTTCCAGGTTCATCTCACACCGTGCACTCCGAGCCTCAGATGAACCATTTCTCCTAGAAGTGAGGGGTCCTTTTGGAGGCATTTAATGTCATTTCACACTCTCAGTCTGTGGACTGTCATTTCTGCTGCTGTTCCGTTGCTCCTGTGGGCAGCTTATTATGAAGGGAAAGCTACCACGGGCTTTCAATTTGAAAATAAGCCAAAGGGCTCTCCAGGACTGGGCGTTAACTCGGGGCTATAATCCGTGTGTGGCATTCATGTGCTCTGAACTTGGGCCTCAGCTCACACAATATTTTTATACGAAGAGATATGTTTTCTAATACAAGAACCTTTTACAGTTTGTTGTTTTCATGCTGAGATAACTTGGTTCCAAACAAGGCTGACATAAAATACTTACTTTTAAAATATCACTAATGGACAATAAACAGCCATCAGGTGGATGATAAGATTTCTGTGCTGCTTTCTATGTTTGCCTAGCAAATCCCAAGAATAATAGAACGATCCAGAGATAGTTCTAAGGTCAGCCAGAGTTGTTGTCTCTTGAGTTTGTAACACCAGCTTGATATACAGAAAGGTTCATTTGCTTTTGGCTTGTTTTCAGTTTTTAAGAATTGAGTTTCCCCTCTCTTGTTTCTCACTGATAATGTAAAACCTTTTCAAGGCTCAGAGGTCCACAATGAGAATATGTTCTATGCAGCCTTCTCCCCTGTCTGCTCTATTGTGACCTGCAAATCTCTCAGTAGATCTCCAGGATCATTGTTTTGTATATTTTAATCAATATATGATCCGGACAGATTCCTAGAATAGGGGTGCGGGGCACATGTACATGCATATACATAAAACTATGCATAGATATGCATGTATATGTATGTATATATAGTGTTGGTAATATTAGTAATATAAATATATAATACATAAATTTAGATTTTTGGAGCTATAACATTTAGTTTTGTGGTGTGTTTCATAACACCATCTTAACTTCATTACTACAGTCATGTAAGCAGAAATGATACGTTAGTTTCTTCCATAGTCTTAATTCTTGCTGTTTATTAGTAAGAGGGTTTTATTTGTTCTTTCTTTTGTTGTGACAAGGTCTCGCTCTGTAGCTTGGTTTGGCCTGGAGTTCACGGAGACCCACACTGGTCCCTCACTCACAGAACTTTCCTTGCCTCAGCTCCCAGCGAACTGGGACTGAATGGGAACAAACACATCCAACTCTGAAAGTTTTAAAATTTTCTGAGATTCATTTTTAATTTCTAGTTTTAGAAATTAAAATATCAGATCAATTTTTTATGACTGTTTCCTTTGTCCTTGATATTTTATATCCTTGAGATGTATCATTTGGTGTGGGTCCCTGAAACCAACAAATTATATTGTTCAAATGTGATAAATAGCGCTTATAGCTTCTCCAACTAACATACCTTTTCCTGAAAGTGAAGTATTAAAAAACCTATAACTTGTGCTTATATGTCTCTGTATATCTCCTGTGATTTCTGTTTTTATTGATAGATCTTTTTGCATTATTTCATAAATAACTATGACCATCTTCATTACATCTGTTTTTAATATGAAGCATGGCTTTTTAGCACTCTGAGTTTCCTTTTTGTTTGATTTAATCCTCTAAATACGTTCCACTTTTTAGGGAGCGATGTAACCCCTGCTTCTAATAAACAGCAGGTGTGTGTGGTGTTCGATCTCACTATGGCCTCCCTGCTTCTTGATTGCATCTGGTAATGTTACCTCTCAAAACCAGAATGCCCCTCACTGAAGAAAGCCTGAAGGATGTTCAGGCTAGTGAATGACACCCACGGATCAATAAGAAGATCTGAAAGGTTTATTACCTTCTTGACGGAGCTTCCTGGGAGAGCTGTGCAGACCTCAAGCCTTTATGCTCCAGTGGTTCCCTTTATAGGAAATCCTTTATAATGTCTCTGTTATTTAGCTCTGGCTGCATAACAAAGAGCCCCGGTAGTGGTTTAAAACAGCGGTTACTTACTCTCCTCAGTTCCCATCTTAAGGATTTGAGGGACACACGCCCGGATGCCTCCTGTCTGGGCCCCCCTCATACAGCTCCAGGCGTGCAGTTACCTGGACTCAGCTCTGTCTAGAAACCATTTTCAACTCACTCAGCATCTGCCAGTGGGCCTCGGAAGACCCATTGCAGAGCACAGTCACATGCTGCTACCAGCAGGGGCTTCTATGTAGGTGTCTGGACCACCCAACATTATGACAGCTGGAGACCAGGAGGGGGTGGGGAGACAGAGACAGAGACAGAGATACAGAGAGAGAGTCAGAGACAGAGAGGGAAGGAGTGAGGGAGTAAGGGAAAGAGAGAGAATGAGAGAGAGAGACAGACAGACAGACAGACAGACGGGGGGGGGGGTACCAAGATAGACCTACAGTGTTTTATAACCTAACTTCAGGAATAGCCCCCACCACTTGGACTGTACTATGTTTCCAGAAGTGCCTAAGCATAGCTTGCATTTAGAGAGAGAAGCGATACAGATACAGAAATGTCAGGAAATGGATATCACCGACTGATGTCTTGTAGCCTTTCCATAATAACCCTTCATACCGACGGGTCAGTTTGATGCCTGCCTATGATGTACACAGCACTTGATGGTCTTAGTCTACCCCCTTGCTTCCTGTTTTCCCTCTCCATTCTTAACTTCTGTTCTGTTTACTTTCTTAGAAAATATCTGGATATTTGGTCTAGCCGTCTTCAACTTCATTTTATTTAATAAATCTCCTTTGTGTGCGTGTGTGTATGTATATATATGAATATATGTATTATGCATATATGTATGTAGGTAGCTATGTAGGTATGCACTATGTATGTATGTACATTTTCAGTCTATTAGCACTGTTCCTTTAGAGAACCCTGACTAATACAGAAGGGATTCTGCCTGCAAGCTTCCCTGGGTTTTTCCATGATCAAATGTTTTTCTGTAGCCTCAACAATTTAAGAGCTTGCCTTATGTAAAATCTTTGGCTTGCTTTTAAAAAACCGTGAGGGGCGTCTCGGATTGCTCGTCCTTCCCTTTAGTCATACAGCACTTGCTCTGGCCTCTGGGCTCCCTCTCAGAGCCACTGCCATCTCCCTCCACCTGCCATGGGCCTCAGCTGCCCTGAAGATCTGCTCTCCGACACTGAGGAGACCCAGGAGACCTCTGGCTCTGGGCACCTGGGGATGAAGATGGTTTGAGGGACCGAAGGAGACACAGTGGAAATGTTTCCACTAAAGGCCTGAGTGCAAACATATCAAAAGAATTGAACTGGGTAGTGTTGAAACTGTCTTAAAAGAATAGAACTGGGTAGTGTTGAAACTGTCTTAAAAGAATAGAACTGGGTAGTGTTGAAACTGTCCTGAGCAGTCACGTAAAGGAAACCAGCCTCATGTAAGAGATCTCTAACAACTGCAGGAAATCACTCAAAGGCAGACTTGAAGGACAGAGACCAGAAATATTAAAAATCTTTTCTGACAGGGGCTGCGGATTTTTAGTAACTACCAGCTTTTTTTATTGGTGAAAATATGGATCCATACAGCACAGCTGCTCTCCGAGACTACCATGAGCACAGCTGACCCCGTCACGATTTCCTACGCTAATGAGTTGGGCAATTACCTTGCATCTATCACCTGTCAGCATAACTGGCTGCGGCCTGTCATCCCCACAATGCCAGGACCGGAGACAAATGGGACTGATGTCATTTTGAGCTCTTCATATATTTTGATCATAATTCATTTAGAGCAGAGCCATTGCTTTTATTTTTGTTTGCTGTGTGAAAGTGTTGAAACCAATAAACAAACTCGGGGGAGGGAAGATGAGGCCGCACTGTTGCCTCAGTGGATAAGTAAGTCACTCTAAGAAAGTCTGGTGACCACAGTAGACTACTTGACTAACACCCACAAAGGGGCTCTGAGTGTGTGACTTTATTGAGACTCATTACTGAAGGAGCAGGCGAAATCCATCAAAGAACTGAGTGACCACAGAAGCAGCTTGCACAAGACGGGAGTCCCCACGTCTGGTGTGGCAGAGGGTCTCTTTGACAAGCACCCCCCGGGACGGACATAGTGATCACAAGAGCTAAAGGGAGAGAGTTTATAACACGTGGTTTTGGAGATGGCATGTGCTTAGAGATTTAGGACCATACAATTTACATCTTTCCCAGAACCACCTTTTTCCTCCTTCTTGTCTCCTGGTCTGCTGCTGCGTTTTCCTTTCCTTTTCTTTCTGTCTCTGTCCAGCTGTGGAGATCAGAAGCTTCATGTTTGATCTGTTGGTAGGGTTGATTGTCACTTTCGACTTAGTGAATCAAGGCAGCAGATGACACAGGGTCCCCAGTGGGCAGCGTCTCTTTATCTTGTTTGGAAAGTAGGCATGGTGAACTGAGGGAGTGTGGCTTGTGTGCCCATGCTCTCCCTGAGCAGGGAAGTCCACAGTTGTCCTAAAATGAGTAAGAACACATCTGGCCAAATGGAATACAACTCCTTGTCTAATGTGCTTTGTCCCAAGCATTTGACATTTAGTTTTAAATATGACTTTCTAAGCTTTCCCATGCATGACAAAGCTATAAATAGCATAAGAGCGGGAGCTGGAGAGAGATGGCTCAGTGGTTAGGAACACCAGTTGTTGTTCTATAGATTTCAGGTTCAGACCCAGTACCTATATGGTAGCTAATAACCATCTGTGACTCCGGTTCCAGGGGACCCAATGCCCTGTTTTAGTCTCTGTGGGCACTGCATGGATATGGTGCACAGATATACATCTATAACATGTTAAAAAATTGTCTGACACATATGCAGGAAGTAACAGGTATCTGCTCTGAATCCACCCCCTTATCCTTAGGTGATCAAAGGAAATATTTCAAACCGACAAATAAAAGACTCGAGGAGTCCATGGGGGCCGTGCATCGGAAGATGGCCAAAGTGATCTCAGGACTGCAGAGCAAAGTCTTGCCACCCATGAGCCCAAAGGTGGTCACGGAGGAGGAAGTGAACCGGATGGTAACGTACCGTAGAGTTTCTCTGTAAGATGCTTAGCTCAGCATCCTTGCCATGACGCTGTTTTTGTTCTTCTAGAACATCAAAGAATCGTTGATTGATATCACGCCAGTCCCTAGCATGTCGGGGCCCATAAAAGCCTTCCACAGCCAGAGAAGTTCTTACATTGCATATGTGCTTCACAGGGCAGGGTTGCATTGGGTAATCAATTACAATAAGAGTTCCTGTCTTAGTCCATTTTCTGTTCCTGCACAGCAGAATGTCAGAGACTGGACAACTTGAAAAGGTTTGTTTTGTCTTGCAGTCGGGAAGCTTAGGAAGTCCCGTGCTGGGCAGCTCCTCCTGGTAATGGCTCCATGCCTAAAGCACCCACGTGTGCAGAGAAGGGGGCGGAACTCCAAGAGAAGCATTAGTTCATTCACTAGCTCTGGCACACAGACTTGTGGGGGACACACCCACATCATGGGACTGAGTGAATAAGCTTACTAAACTTTTCTGGGTGATAGAGAGGTGGAGCCCTGTGAGGTGCCACTCAGTTACAGTCAAATGACAGCTTCCCACAAGCTTCATGGTAATAATCTGTTATCCGTGCGTGGGCAAGAATTGTTTTTTATAATTTTCAGGACACAGAGCATTAAAAAAAAGAATGAATGATATCTGAGAAAATACATAGTTCTCTTTTAAAATAAAGCTAGGTATATTTCTAATATGAAAATGATGATGTACTAGAAACTGGATAATGATAATGTAGAAACCGGTTACAAAACCAGCCTGACGTTGGCAATGATGCTCCCTACACTTTAAGCAGGATCTCAAGCTACATTCTAACTAGAAAAAACAAACTCAGCTTTTGCCTCTCCTGGTTGCTGGTACATATCTATATGAGGCCTCTCGCTCTTAAGATTTTGTTGCTTGAATTTGAACCACACTATTGCTGATACCTCTTAATAACCCAGCTCATCCCATCTGCGTTCCAGTCAAAAGGAAGTTAAAGCCAAGTTGAAGACTAGGTCAGAAATGGATCTTCATTTGAATGTGTTCAGTTACAGATCCCGGGCATTGTTGAAGAGTTCTAGCCTCAAACCCGAACGAGCTGAATGACGCACCCCAAGCTGTTCTAGTCAGTCTTGGCTTCCTTGCTGCTAACAATCACCACCCCCCATCCCCCTCCCCACCCTCCCACCCCCCTCCCCCCCAGCCTCCCCACCCCCCCCACCCCCCATCCCCCACCCCACCCCCACCCCCCCGCACATGTAAAGTAGGCCTGGAACAACAAGACCTTTCTAGAACCACAGCCAGTGCATAACAGTGAGAGGGTACGGGGTAGCCGATTCTCTGCTGGGATAGTTTTATTTAGGTGACAAATTACGTGTATTTTCTCATAAAATTGGTAAGTGTTGAAGAATCTGATTCAGGTGTGTGAATGTGATTGGCTACAAGATCCGGACCCACGCAGAGCTTGCTTCTGAACATGTCACGCATTTCTAAATGACTGGATCATACCTCTATCTCTAATTAGGTAAATTAGCTCATTTGTGATGTAGTCTAGTTAAGCACCCCAGTGCTATGTTTGTCTGACCTGTTGGTTCAGAAGCAGAGCCTTTAGCTCTCAGCATTAATGTCTGGGAGGGGCTTTTTTAAAAAAATGTGTGTGTGTTTTTTTTAATATTTTTTGTTTGTTTTGTTTTTTGGGTGTTCTTTGGACAGATTCCTGTGCAGTTCCTTGACTCGTTTTCTCTAGGGTTCCACTGTGTGCTTCTTTCAAAACCCAAAGAGATGTGCTAGTGTATGTCACTTCCAGTTGCTGTACAAAGACCTCCGAAGTGCATGGGATTTCTCTTGTATAATTTAGTTATCATCAATATTTTATAAGGGAACTTAGTGGCATCCCACAATCACCCTGAGAGCTGCACATACAAATTATTCATCATCAGGTGCCTAGGAGAACAGTTCCTCAGCACCACCATGGTTGAACGGGGCTCTTATTTGAATTCTAGCTGACGCCCTCAGAGTTCCTGAAGGAGATGTCCCTCACTACGGAGCAGAAATTGGCAAGTACAAGAATTATTTGCCGACCACAGATCATCGAACTCTTGGACATGGGAGAAACAACCCATCAAAAGGTACATCAAAGGCTGGAGAGTTAGCTGTGCGGTTAAGAGGGATTGTGGCTCTTCTAGAGGACCGGGGTTCAGTTCCCAGCAGGCACCATGTCAGGCCACTCCCAACTGCCTGTGACTTCCACTCCAAGAGATCTAATGCCCTCTTCTGGCCTCTGCAGGCATTGTGCCCCACCCCACATGGACATAATTAAAAATCAGAATACAATCTTTTTAAAAATCACATCAGGCGGGACATAGACCACATCAGTGTTCAGAACGACAGATGATAAATAGAAAGTAGTGGTTCTGGGCTGCTTCCCTTCCTATCTGTTGGTCTCTAGGATGTGGCAGTAAAGTCATTATACTTAATAAGAGCAAACCTTTTTTAAATCACTTCTGACTAATTCTACCCCCTATTTAGTTACTTCTGATCAGTATTGTATACAATTGTTTGCAGGCTAAGAGCAATTCCAAGGTTTATATCAGCCAAGCCCAATTAGGTTATTTCTTTTGAGTCAGAAGCCATCCTTCCTTCCCTGCACTGTCCACTAATAAAGAATGGGGAGGGGGAGGGTTAAGTGTTTGCTGCCGGATTTTAGCCCATTTCCAAGAAACTTTCAGACTAAAAAATAGCGGTGTTTCACATTTCTGTATTTTAGAGTAGGCTATATGTTCTTGCCTTTAGGGACAAATAATTATTTAAAAGAGAAGAAGAAAATGAAGAACTTGGGACTGGACAGATGGCTCAGTGGTTAAGAGTGTTTCTTTTGCAGAAAGAGAGTCACTTCCTGGCACCCCTGTGATGGCTCATAACCATCTACAGTTCCAGAGATCCACTGCCCTCTTCTGGCCCCTGTAGACATTGCATACGCATAGAGCACATACAGGCAAAACACTCATACACATAAAATTAAAACTAATCATTGTTTTTAAAGATCTCATTTCCTACTTTTTAGCTAATTTCTTAAGCCATATGCCTCACTTTCCTGCATAAATTATATGTTGAGTCTCCACCGCTGGGACTACTGCAAGTGGGTCCCCCTCAAAATCCCAGCTCTTCCTGTGTTGTCTGAGCTGCACTCCCCATGGAACTGGGTCTCTGAAGACTTTGCTCTTACTGTCTAGGGCCTACAGGACCCCACTGTTCTTAGCATCACTGTATTTGCTGATGACGTCTCCCCCACAGCAAACACCCTTTGCATCTGAGCAGGAACAGCGTTTCCCAGAGCCGACACCTCCTCCTGTGGTTTCTTTCCTCTCTTCCGAGGGGCCTGGCCGAGCAGACTGGAATTGTTGGTACGGTTAATGTAGCCCCGTTGGGTGTATTGCACCAAGCAGTGCTGTGAAGGAGGAGAGTACCAGGTCGCTTTATGTCCCTGCCCACTCCCCCCAGCTCTCTTGGTCGTTTCCGTGTGTCCACTGGATTCGAACCATTCTCTTCATGCTGAGGGCCATCTACCTCTCTTGATTCCTTCTAGATGAACTTACAGATCTTGGCTGCATGTCTCTGATCCTGTTTGCATATGACCCTCTCAATTTAACTGCAGGTTTCTTTCCCACCCATTTCTAAAGTTGAGGGTTTTCCCTTTAACAGCCCCATGGGTATTTTTACTTGACGATCTTCTGGCATCAGATGATGCTCTGATAATCTGAGAGGTTGGCTCAGCCCTCACTCCACTAGCACAGTCACACTCCTAGCTGCACCCTCAGACTGTGTGTCCTTCATTCATGCTTAGGACTTTGCTCAGACATGACTGGGTCTTCCCATGCCACCGTTCTCCTTGTTTTATCTGCGGGAAGTTTCTTTCTTAACGTTTCAGCCATTTTGATGCTCCTGTGAGGTTTTACTGCCCTTCCCCATCAGGAGCATCAATTATGGATGCATTGGGCCTTCCTTGTCTGCTTTTCTCCTTCTGGCATTTCCTCTCCAACCCACTTTTCACTCTGTGCTCATCTGCTTTATTGAAGTGACACTGGGCAGGCTGCCCTCTGTGTCCCTTCCTTTGCATTCTGCGTCCGTCTCTCTTATGTCCAGTCCAGTGGACTCTGCTCAGCTCCAGTCATCCGAAGCCGTGTCTCTCTTGTGAACCTTGTAATCCATAAGTGTCGGATAGATTACACTGACTGTGCTTTCCCGACGTTACTTCTGGTGGAATCTTCCTTCTTTCCTTGAAACTCTCCTTTCTCTCCTAAATTCATTCCTAGATCAGAGTCTCTCAAATGTTTGTTGACATGTGACCCCCTTTTGTCTGAAAAAATATTAAGTTGACCATGATCATGTAGGCATAGAAGATAGGTCTGTAAAACAGACCGGGGAAATGGCTCTGTAGGTAACATGCTTGCTGCACAAACATGAGGACCTGAGTTCTAATCTTCATCCCCCATGTAACAACATGCATGGTAGCACAGTCTATATTCCCAGTGTTCCTTCTTGGTGCTAGGCGCATGATGATCCCCAGAAGTCGTGCGTGGGCCAGCTAGCCTGGAATGTGCATGAACAAACCAGGGACCCCCCTCTGCCCAAAACAAGGGGGAAGACAAGAACTGATACCCCAGAATTTCTTCTCTCGTCTACACATGTGCCATCCACATGCAAGCAAACACTAAACACACACACACACACACACACACCCCTCTCCATATACTAAAAAAAATTTAAAATCAAATACTTTTAGAAAAGAGAGGTATACAAAACAAACATCTGATAATTAATGATAAAGAATAGATTATAAAACAACCTCTTGCCATTTTATCATTCCCTTTGATTTTCACATTTATTTATTGTGTGTGCACATGTGCGTGCCTAATCCTACAGCATGTGTGTGGAGGTCAGAGGTCAACTGGTGGGAGTCAGCTCTCTCCTTCTGACTAGTGGGTCCCTGAAATGGGCCATAGATCCCAGGCTTGGCAACAAGCACCTTTACCCATTTAACCATCTTGCTGGCCCCCAATTTTAATCATTTATTAAATATGGAAGCAAATTTACATACTAATGAGATGGATGTGCCTGTTTATTTTTCATTAAGTATTAATCTTGGTTAAATACACTGCAAATGGAGAGGATCATCAACCTTTTTCAGAGCTGATTGATATTTTGGTATCTTAATCCCCAGTGTTCAGATGCTGCTTTTCAGAAATACAAAGCACAAGATGACAGAAACCTGTTTACAGCCATCCAGAAACTGCTGGAAATTCTTATATGAATTCTAACCCCAAAATCATTTAACTTTTTTTTTTTTTAATGAAACTCAAATCAGCCACAGAAAGACAGATTTTAAAATCATGCAGTCTGGCTCAGAAATGCACTATTTTGACACTTCTGTGATGAGGAGTGATTGCGGGAAAATATTACAGGTCTTCCTTTTCTGTAAGTAACCATTTCTAAAGGAACATTTCTAAAGGAACACTGTATGTCCCATAAAAGCATTGTAATTCATAGCGTAGAATAGTGTTTTCAGGCCGCCTTTGCTGTCCTAGCAACAGCAGCCAAGGTGTGATGCATGGGCAACCGTCTCATTAGTATGCATGGCGTGTTTAGAGCTGAGACTGCAGTAAAGTCGGGAGATACAGCATAGGCCATGGCTGCCAGAGACACCTTGGGTTCATTATGTGTTTGATTTTGAATTAATTTGGGGTCATGCACTTAGAAAACTTTTACTGTCCACAAGTTTTTAATGACCCATTATATTCAATTATGTGATCCCCCATATGAGGTCATGACCTGTGTCTTATGGGCAGTGGTGGCGCATACCTTTAATTCCAGCACTTGGGAGGCAGAGGCAGGCGGATTTCTGAGTTCGAGGCCAGCCTGGTCTGCAGAGTGAGTTCCAGGACAGCCAGGGCTACATAGAGAAACCCTGTCTGGAAAAAACAAAACAAAAACCAAACCAAACAAACAAACAAAAGAAACTGCACCCTAGGCGACTCTTTCTAGGGAAATGGCATCTTTGATCTTCTTCTTTTGCTTCTTATGTACAGATTTAATGTTGATGGTGCTGGAGAGGTGCACCGGGCGCCTCCCGTCTGCTTGGTAACTGTGTTTCCACTGAGTTCCATTCGCAGTCCACATGTTTCGAGTCTGATAGTCACATTTGTATTGCATGCTCAAACTTGATGTGTTGGAGATCCAAATGTCGACTCGAGCTCTGCCTCTTAAAGGCTGTGTTTCTTCTTTTGCCTCAGATAGTAACTACATGAAAACGCTTGTTTTCCAAGTGTTTCAGAGTTATCCCTGACCTCTCTCTCTCTCTCTCTCTCTCTGTCTCTCTCTGTCTCTTTCTCTTTCTCTCTCTCTGTCTCTCTCTGTCTCTCTCTGTCTCTTTCTCTTTCTCTCTCTCTCTGACATGTGTATGTGTGTATGTGTGTTATATATGTGCATGTCTGTACCTACATGTGTATGTGTGGTATACATTGTATGTGCACATGCGTGCACATGTATGTAGAGATTGCCATGGGTTCTTGATTCTCCACCTTACTGATTCATCAAGGCAGGGCTTCTCACTTGAACCCAGAGCTCCCCGATTTAGTTAGTCTAGACATCTGGCTTATCCTTGGGACCACTCCTCTCTGCCTTCTGAGTGCCGATGTTACCATGTCTGCCCAGTGAGCAACAAGTGCTTGATCCCCTGAGCCATCTCCCCCGCCCTCTACTTCTCTGTTTCTATCTTATCCCCCGTTACCACAGAGCAGCATGACTGAGGTTCAAAGATGGCGAGATGGATCAGTGGGTACAGGAGCTTGCCACCAATGACCTCAGTTCAATTCTCAGGTCCCACATGGTAGGAGAGAATCAACAAGCTGGTCACATCACAGTAAGCACATGTTTGCGCACGCACACGCACACACATACACACACAATAAATGCAATTAAAATGTAAATGAGATCATGTTACTCCCACACTTAATACTACCGGTGATTTCTATTACTCTCACAAAATCTAAACTTGACCCCTGGATTCTAAGGCTTGACTTCATCCACCCTGCCTTCCTCATGTCTCCTTCTCTTTCCTCTCCAGTGCGGCTCTTACCTCCTAACTATCCTTCCTTCCTTATTCCTTACAAGTAGTTTGAATAAAAATGGCCCCCATAAGGCCATAGGCACTATTAAGAGGTGTGATCTTGTTGGAGCAGATGTGGCTTTGTTGGAGGAAGTGTGTCACTGGGGTCTGGGCTTTGGTGTGGCGTTCTCTTCCTGATGCCCATGGATCCTGATAGAGAACTCTCAGCTGCCTCTCCAGTGCTGTCTTCCTGCATGTCGCCATGCTTCCCGTCACAACGATAATGGATTAAACCTCTGAACTGTGAGCCAGCCCTAATTAAATGTTTTCCTTTATAAGAGTTGCTGTGGTCATGGTGTCTCTTCACAGCAACTAAAAACAACCCTAATTAAGACACCCTTCTTCACATGAAGAAACAGTTCCCATGAGACAACGGGGAGATTGGTTGCCCTGATAGAAGGAAGCTGTGGGAAAGGCTCCCCGAGCTAGACAGATGTCTGAAGCAAAGGTTTGGAAAAGGGCATTCCAATTAGAAGGACGGGTAAGCGCAAAGCTGGGGAAGGGTGACACCTCATCCTCATCCTCATCCTCGTGAGGACAGGGCCATTGGTGGCTCTGTTCACTCCGCTGTGCTCAGCATGTGGAAAGGAACTTGACACGCTGGAAACTCGGAGTCTATTGAAGGCAACTTGTACTTTCACCTCTTCTAGCTGCTATGCCTGCCCTGAATCCTTGAATATTTGTTTCGTGCTTATTTTTTGTAACTTTCTCCCTATGGTATGTTTTAAAGTTTGGCGAAATGGTAGGGTTTAGATTTTCACTGCTTTGTGGGGCTGGGGGCGTAGGTCAGAGGTAGAGCACTACTCTAGCCTGCTCTAGGCATAGGGTCAGTCCCCAGCACCACGGAAAATAAGCAAGCACATAGATTTTTTCATTCCTCACTGGCAATAATTTTCTGGCACACATTCTTTATTCAAGAGCTGAGGAGATGGCTCAGTAGGTAAAGTGGTTGCCATGGAAGCCCCTCCCCCCCACCCCCCACCCCCGGGACCTGAGTTCCCATCCCCAACAGTCATGGAAAAGCCAGGTTCAGATGCATGCATCTGTAGCTGAGAGATGGGGAGGCAGAGACAGGTAGATGGGTGGAGCTCCTTGGCCAGACAGTCTATCCACGTGGTCCAACTTCGCAAGGAACCCTGGGGAGTGATAGAGGAAAACCCTCAGCATTGACCTCTGACCTGTGAGCCAGGATATACACATATATGTGCACACACACACACACACACCACCACCACCACCACATACACATAAAATTAAAAATTCTTCATTGGTTATGTTTTCTACTTCTTTCTCAATTATTATAACATATATTTATACATGCGTACACATCTTTATGTGTGCATATCCTGGCTCAGTTTATCATTATGATTGTTACTGCTACCCATCTTTGAAGGAAGGGGATCCTACCTGACCTTGCTGTTTTGTGTGTTAACACCAAGCGACATCCTTGATCACTGGGGCTTCTCCATGATTCTCAGTGACGTTTCATGAAGAGCAGATAAACTTGTGCATGCTTTTGGAAGGAAGATAGTTTTTTTTTTTTTTTTTTTAAAGAAACCATGAGTTGCATCTGCGTATTTGTATATATTATGGTTGTAAGCATATTCATATAACCACTGGCCCCCCCACAGAAGGTTACTTATGCCCATTTCTTCGGTCACAGCCTCTCCTCTTTCCTCCAAAAGATTGCCAACCTATCCTTCACACTGTAGATTAGCTTTTCCTTTATGTGAGTGGAAGTGATAAATGTGCCCTTTCTTTTCCAGTTAATTTCCCCCATATTATGATGTTGGTAGTCTGTCTGATAAAAGCAAGTGCCCGGTGAAACTCACAGTAGTACAGGAAGCGATCAGCTGTGCCCAGCCTGGGTCTGCTGTGGGAGCCCAGCTGGTGCACACATCCCACGGATAACCACGTTCTTACTATTATTGTCTGTCTGGCCTACGTTCATTTAGATTGCCCAGCTAGTCACCTACGTCTTTGTCCTCCTTCCCTCCTTCCCCTGCATCTGAAGATCTATAATAATTTTTACCCTTTATGAGAATACCCTTAAGTGTCTTCCTTTGGAAATTGTTAAAAGTATACATTTTGTCTTTCTAAAAGTGTCTTAGCTTCTTTGTTGAGGGAGGTTTTCTAGGGTAGAGAATATTGTTTCTGCAGAAGGCTTTGCTTGGTTGGGTGGCTGGCTGGCTTGGGCTTGTTTTCCTGGACTTTAAATGATATGATTTTCATATCTTTTACACAACTTTTGTTAATTATGTTTATCAGTCAACACTTCTTGTTTCTTGCCTTAAAAGCATCCTCTCCTTTGCCTGTTGGCGTCCCTCACACATTTTTTGCCTCTGCTTGCAGTGGCTGTACACTTATCTACCTGGGTATGGATTTCTTTTTAACCTGACTTGAGTTTCCAGGGCCTCCTGCATGCTTGCCCTGACTCCAGCATCAGCTGTAGAAATCTCTCTGCCATCGATCTGTCAATAATGCCTCCTCCCCACTTACTCCAAACACACCCAGTTCTGCTGCCTGCCAATCTTAGTTCTCTTTTGAATTTTCTATCATCTCCATCTGCCTTCTTGGTCTGAATGTCCTTTAAACCCATCTCTATACCAGAAACCTTTCAGTGGTTGCCACTGTGCAGAATTCCCTCCAATTCCCCCAACTCCCCCAAGTTCCCATTATCATTTAAGGTTAGGATTTGCATTGACTTCCTTACCATTTCTGACCCCGCCTTGTGTTTCAAAGAATGGGTCACACTGTCAATTCTACCGCCTCTTGTCCCTGCCAGTTTTCATTTAGGGCATCCTGCTCCCCTGCATTTATGGCTGGTTGATAGAATTACAATCTGCAAATGTATTGAAGCTTACAGAGCATTCTCGGCTGTACGCTGGAAATTTTCACAAATGGAAGATGGCATAAATTATCCAAATCCTGTGGTGATTCTCTCTCCTCTCAGGGGTTCTGGTTATTTGTGCCAGACCTCACTGAGCACTAGCAGGGCCGAGGGATCCTAGTCCATCCTTATCCCGTGTAGCATCCAGTCACAGGTCAATGAGAGCAAAGTCCATCAGAGTCCTCTCCTTCCTTGACAAGCGTTGCAACTCCAGTCTCTGTCCCTCTGGCCTTGCTGCAGGTTCAAGAGTGCATATCTCAGCCCCACCCCCCAGTCTAATGCATGGAGGGAGGTGTAATCCAGTTGTCTCTACCCACTGTGCTCTCTATGCCCATCTATGTGCTTTCTCCTGCAGCGAGCAGTTCCTTGTGATCTTGTTAGCAGTGTGGCTGAGCAGATATTTGTTGATAGAGAACACTTGAATTATTGTCATGGGGTAACTGGCTCAAAAGATCCCCTTTGCAGTGTTTAGATCTCAAGGTCTGGGTCAGTCGTCTCTTATTAGCTTATCTTCTGTAGTCTCTTATTAGCTTATCTTCTGTTTTCACCATAAATGAACTTTTTAGCGTGTGTGTGTGTGTGTGTGTGTGTGTGTGTGTGTGTGTGTGTGCGCACACAGGAGAGTATAGTCCCAAGGTCCAATCTTAGCGCTTGCTTCTGAGGAACCATCTGACTTGTTTTGTGTGGTTCTCTGTAAGTAGTTGATTAGGCAATGCTTAATGGCCAGTGTGCTCTGAGATCCACCTGCCTGTGCCTCCCCAGTCTTGGCATGGCAGGCGTAATCTACCACGCCTGGCTTCTTAAGTGGATCTGGGATCAGAATTCAGGTCCTCCTGCTTGTACTGTAAGCTCCACACTGACAGGGCCAGCTCCCAGATTTCCTCCCTTCTTTTGTAGTAAAGTTGATGAAAACAATCTCACTAATTTTGGCTGTCGTGCTGGTTCCCCTTTGGAGTGGCCCCTGTGTTCTTTATTTTAGTAAGTCTTTGCATTACTCACCCTTGCCACCTTTGCCTCTGATCCACAGTGTGAATCATTTTGTCTCCCAACTGCAGTTTTCCAGAGTCGACTTGGACCAGGCCTTGTTCCAGCCGTTTCCATCAGAAATCATATTCCAGAACTACTCTCCCTGCGAGGTCTATGAAGTGCCGTTGGTTTTGAGGAACAACGACAAGGTAAGCTCGTTCGCTGGTGTGGGTGGACTTTTCCAGAAGCTGGAGGAAGGCTTCAGTAAGCTGGATTCTGCGGGGTCTTAGACACACTCTCTAAATTTGACAGGCACAGGAAAATAATATGCAAGCGGGGTCTTTGGCTTCAAGTTTCACAAGCACAAAGCTAGGTCTGGTTGCTGCTACCTGTACGGTCCAGGGCAGGGCTCAACATGTGCTCTAATTTCCTTTTTTAAAAGATTTATTTATTTTTACTTTATGTGTGTGTATGTCTTGCCTACACATATGTATGTGTGCTGCCAACAAAGGCCTGAAGAGGGCACCAGATCTCCTGGAACTGGAGTTACAGATGGTTGTGAGCCACCATGTGGATGCTGAAAATCAAAGTCAGGTCCTCCTGAAGAGCAGCCAGCACTCTTAACTGCTGAGCCATCTCTTCAGCCACACGCCCCTCCCCCACCCACACTTCATATGCAAAAAGTGTGGATTTGATGAGTGATGGGAAGTGCTTGTGTCTGACCAGCTGGGCTAGGATTTCATTGAGACTAACCGGTCACTACTGGTACAGACATCCTCCGAATTGTAGACCCCATTACCCCAGTTCAAGGTATTATCCGCTCAGAGGACTAGCAAGTGTGAGCATATCTACTCATATTCCTCAAATTGTTTTTCTAAAAGCCTTCTCTAACTTTCGAATCTCTCTCCTTTAGTGGTCTTCTCCCCGTTATACGAAATAGCCTCCAGAATTGTGTCCAGAAGGTTTCTCTCAGTATCCCTGCCATGCTTATTTGTCATTGCAACTGAGGGTTTCTTCTTACCCTAGTCACCTTTACCACTGATCCACAGTGTGTATAATTTGGTCTTCTCCAGCTGTATGTCTTTTTCTTTAAAGATAAACTAAGGTTTGTTTTGAAGGAAAGAATTCAATGTCAGAGGATTTCCTTGACACCTGGCAATAACAGAAGGGTGATACGGAAGCTTTAAGCACAGTTAAGTGCAAAGATAAACAGAGGGTGTGTGAAGGAAGAGCATCTCTGCAGCCCTAATCTCCAGGCGGACGGCAAATAGCAATCTAGGAATATTAGCTCGGAAGGAGAGTTGAGCCACAAGAAAAATGAGAAAATAAGTCTGTGCAGGAACCCAAAGCAAGAGGGAAAGCTTGGAGGTGTATTCAGCACCGTATCTCATTAAAGGACTCAGCGATGCCTTTCAGAGATCAATAGGGTGATTTAATGCCAGCAAAGCCACTCTGTGGACAATGGTGCATTTACAGTCTGGGTCTGTGTGCTTATCTCTGACTGCAGTGCCATTAGTAAGAGAAGCTCAGGACAGAAGCTCAGGGCTTGGTGGAGAGATGAGAAAGAGCTGAAGGTGCCCAGGGTCACGTCCCCGACCTTGAGCAGTCACATGATGTAGACATTAGGACTTTTCCCCCCGGGGCTGTCAACAGGTTCATTTTCTCGTGTAGAATTCCCTTTTCCTCTCTTACTACATTCTATGTTGTTTTGAGTTTCATTAGGCTAGTAAGCATGGAGAGGGACTAGGCTAAAGATCCTTTGGTAATTCCGTCTGACTCTAAACAAGATGTGGTAATCAGTAGGTATATGTGAGGAAGTCATGGGTAGGGGAAATACATACACTTCACCTTCCAAAGGGCACAGATTTTATGGACAACCCACCTCCTCTTGGGTGAGATGGCCCTGTGGAAAGTCCTCAACCAGAGAAAGTTCAATTATCTACAAGCAGATAGCTTTCTCCAGGCTAGGCGGGTATGTTCTCACTTGAGTTACACCAGGCTGTGTGCTGAGAGGTTTATACAAGCTCTCTTCTCCTCCTTCCTTCATGGTCATGCACATGCCTGTGGTGACCAGAAGTGTCCAATGACCCTGGATCTGGAGTTACAGGCAGTTGCGAACCACTCATTGTGGTGCTTGGAACTGAGTGTGTACTCTTAGACTCGCCCTATCTTCTCTCCAGCCCCAGTGATGCTCTTAATAAAGGAAGCACAACATACACGCTGCTCTTTTCCGGTCTGAAATGTGCACACACACCCCTTCCAGCGTCTCCTATAGACAGGCTAGCTTGAGCATCTGCCTGCCCCCTCCTGGGTGCTGTGGTTAAAGGCCTGTGCCACCACACCTGGCCCAATGTATGTTCCTTGACGCCCCACTCTCTGTTCCTAAAAGCTTTCTCTATCCTTTCTTTGTTTCTTCATAAATCATTGCAAGGTCATGGGTCAAGGTCATTTCTCTCACTTCAGGTCATCTTTTACCTAGTTAACTTAGTTGCACTTAACTCTCTTCTACTATTTAGAAGAGAGTTATTAACAAGTACCCTTTAGCAGATAGGGTCCCAGTACTCATGCGCCTGACGTAGGAGGACCATGTGTTTGAGGCTATCCTGAGTTACATAGGAAGATCTTGTCTGAAAACCCAGAAAAATCCAAGTAAACCATTTTCCTGATGTGTGATGTGGTGTGTGTGTGTGTGTGTGTATCTTTGTATAGATCCTTCACCCCGACCACTCCCAATTGCCTTGAAATTGCATTTCTTGTTTATACTTTCTGAGATGAGCTACATATCTCTGGGCAAGACCAGGAGAGCAGAGGCTAAGACCTCAAAAGAGCAAAACTGTTTGAAGCTGCCCTGAGACCAGCTAAGGATTATCCACCCTGAAGAGGGTGGGTGGAGTCAGGCCTCCCAATACCCAGTGCTTGCTTGGTGGAGCTGATTTACTTTCCTTCTCTGTGGCCCAGGTATTGTGTCAAAGCTCAAAAGCCATTGTGAAGATAGAGTGGCATATCACGTCCTGGGGATGGTCCTGAGAGCCCTGTGGGATGTCTTTTCCCCAAGCACTTCTCAAATGTTGAAACAGGCAGCTTAACTCTGCTGTGAGTGGGGGCGGGAGATGATGGAGTGTGTGTGTGTGTGTGTGTGTGTGTATGTGTGTGTGTGTGTGTGTGTGTGTGTGTGTGTGTGCGCGCGCGCGCGAGCATTGAGCAGTCTGTTTTGGAAGACAGCCATTTCAGCTATAAAACAGACTTTGAATACTAACAAACATGAATAATAATGTTAGTAAAAGTAGAGTTAATGTGCCATAAAGACTGACTGTCAAGCCCTTAGGATAAGGGTAGATATGATTTCCTTTGTAGTTGAAGCAGCTATAATCCCAATCAAGGCCATAGACCCAACAAGGAGTGGACAGAGGCCTTACTGTGCTAGACTCTGAATTTTGTGCTTCTCCTCTGCCTTTCTCTCTCATGTGTTTCTCCTGCAGATCCCAAGGATGGTAAAAGTTGTTGAAGAAAGCTCACCTTATTTTAAAATCATCAGCCCCAAAGACATCGGCCACAAGGTAGCCCCTGGAGTGCCATCTGTATTTCGAATCCTCTTCACTCCAGAGGAGAACAAGGTAATCACAACACAGCAGAAGACTGGTTATGTGTCTCTAGCACTCTGTAGTTTGACTCCACACACTCATGAGGCTGCCAGTATTCGTGGAGTGCCCGTGGTATTTGAAGTGGGCTGTGGTGGTGGTGGCGGTGGGGAGGGTCATCTTGGTAGCTCTTGATATTGGCAGTAAACCAGTGATGGTGTTTTGTTGGTGTGGTAGCTGTCTTAGTCTGGGGTTTTGTTGGTGGTTTTGTTATTGTGGTGGAATACCCAAGGGTGAGCATGTAGAAAGGAGAGATGCATCTGGCTCCCAGTCTTAGAGGCTGACACTCCAAATAGCACAGGCCTAACTCCAGCCAGCCCCACCGCTCCTGGAGCTGAGTCACCTCATGGCAGAGGAAGGCATCATTTACAAAGGAGAGATGGGATGGTGGTCAAGGAAGCTACAACTTGCAGAAGGACCAGCAATAGCTTCTCCTCCACACACTCTGCCAGGCTCCACCTCTTAAAGGGTCCCACCACCTCCCAACACCATTACGCTGAAGACCAATCTGCCCGTCTATGGATCCCAGAGGACAAGCCATGACCAAAACACGGCAGTAGAGCTGGTATCTGTGGCGCTGTTGATAGCATTGTTATTAGATATGGTGGTGGTGAGAGGAGAGAGGAGGAAGGGACATAGGAGGGAGGGGTTCTGTACTACTAGTGATAAGCGGAGAACTGCTGTGTCTGTGAGTTCTAAGTCGCTAGGTTGTGAGAAAGCCCAAACCCCGCTAGACACCCCCTGCTGGCCTCTAACCCAACAGGTTTATACTGTATACTATCAAAGGACCGCCAATAAAGAAAAGGTATAGTCTGGATGCAGTGAGCTGAGAAAAAGGATAAAGACACTGGCTTTGGATGTTTGGGACACTAGTGGGTTATATTTCTCTCCTCCCAGAATTCCAACATACCTGAAAAAGAGACCTAAATTTAAATATTGATCACACTCAACCTCAATCATAGCAAAAACATTGCCAGGGCTCAAGGTCCAGATGAGGTTCTCCATAGAGGACGGAATTACCTTAGAGTTCCCCCTCCCAAACACAGCAGGGAAGGGAGAGCCAACACCAGAGAGCTGCCCAAGCAGCTGAACCCTGTCTGCACACAAACAGCCAAGGAAGAGCCTGCGCACAAAGAGACAAGGCCATTTTCCCTCAGCACCACCCGCAGGCTCTTCTGGGTCACGGGAACCCCAGTTTTGCCTTGGAGGGAAGGAGCAAGAATGCGGATGTCAGAGGTTGTTGGTTAGGTTTCCTCCATTGGGAGCCCCACTGGGGGCAGAGGAGGGGGAGGAGAGGGATTCATTACCATGTGAAGGAGGTGGAACAGAAAACGTCACTTACCTGGACGTGACATGACAGCAGGCTCAGCTGGCGGTCAGCATAGGTGGCGATGGGGGATGATCTCCAGGAGCCATCCCTCTCTGAGTGGCCAATGCTGGGGGAGGAACAATCATTCTCTTCTGAGGATAGGGCCACCAATAGTCTTCGTATGCTCCAGGGTTGTCCCCACCCCTGTGTACCTAAGAGCAGCGCTAAATGGACTTAATGAGGTATCAAAAAGGGGGGGGGGGGACATAAAGTTAAGGAAGGAGGAGACTGGAAGAGATGAGTGAAGACGTGGACAGAGAAATAAGGGATAGATATGATCATATTTCCTTATATACATGTATGAAATTCTCAAAAACAAAGAAAGCCCTAGAATGAAAAGAGGTTGGATGGATGAAGACAATGTTAGCAGCAGGCACGCTTTTACATACATATATCATGTGTGTGTGTGTGTATGTATATGTGTAAAGCGTCGTTGTAGCTGGAATCAATAGGTGAGCTAGCCAGGATAGCTCTGAACTGCCTCTCTGCCACTAATATTTATTTTGTGCTGTTGATATCATTACCAGCAGTCTCACTACTAATATGGCTCCTTTTCTGCAGCACAGGGGCACAGTCTCCTGTGGCTGTCTTCCTAGCCTGTCACTGGTCATCCTGCTGTTTATCTCTTGGATTGTATTTGTGGAACTACTGATGTGCTTGGTAACCACTAAAACAAGTGAGAAGCTGAATCCAGATGTGAGGCTCTTTACTGTGGATTGTTGAATCAATCCCCCCTGCCTCCGTGTTCTCTAGCTGAAGGTGATCTGTGAAGAAAAAGAGCCTAGGTTTGGCTGGGGCTGGGGCTGGGGCTGGGGCGTCAGATCCTGTCCCTGTCGTTGTGTGGACAGCAAGCAGGTTGTAAGCCTCTGTGTGGTCTGAACTGCAGAGGATGTTTGATTTGGGGACTCACAGTTCCCGTTTTTTGTCTTCTTCCTTTGCAAGAGACCATGTGTTTTCTGGGGGAAGGTGGTCTTGTACCACCCGCAGGAGCTCTGACTGAGAAATACAGGCCTTCCAGAAGAGATAGAATTCAGTATAGTGTAACCAAGGAGATAGAATATTCTCTAGTCTTAGGTGTGTACATTACATGATCATTTCAGTTATCAGAACCACATATTTAATATTCCTGCTTTCCAACGTCCATGAACATCTTACTAAGAAACTGTAGCATGGCAGAGAGGTGAGCAGGTAGAGGGTTGGATGGAGCTAGAATGAAGGACTGTGGCTTACAGGTGAATCTGGGTGACATAGGTAGGCTGAGTCTGTCACACTATTCCATTGGCTTCTGTGTGTTTAAGTTTCCATAAGCAAAAACTAAGCACTAAAACTGCTTGTGTATATCACAAGTAATGGTTGGAATACATTTAGTGCATTTTGACATTTGCTTTATAAATGTGGGATCCTAATACTCACATCAAGGATTCATGTGCTTGGCCACATTTTGTACTGTTTCTGATGCTGAATGACCCCCTTCGCACTTCATCCATCCAGCATTGGATAGCTATCAGAGGCCCCTAATTTAAGACAAGTTAAGTGTTGCTATACTGTTACTTCCTCTAGGTATTTAATGTCATGGAAGTTGACAAGCATGATGAGAGTAATGGCTGCCTAGGAGAAATACAATTATCCAATTTTAGATTCCTTTAAAATTTAATAAGCAGGCCTGGGGGCCTAGGCTCCCAGTCCTAACTACCCAAGAGGATGAAAGAGACCGATGACAAGGTCAACACCTTCGTGGGCTACAGAGTGAGGTCAAAGTCAACGTAAATAACTTACAGAGACCCTGACTCTTGACTAAAAAGAAAGGAGAGAGAGAGAGAGAGAGAGAGAGAGAGAGAGAGAGAGAGAGATGACCCAAGGAAATCGGTCACTGATGGAGGACTTGCCAGCAAACCTGAGGCACTGAGTTCAGCTCCCAGTATAGGAAAAAGGTGGTGGTGGTGGTGGTGGTGGGGAGTTTGTGTTGGGATTGGCTGTAGGTGATACTCTGGTTTACAGCACTCTTCTTTCTGAAGACAGAGTCAGTTTCTCTTGCTGCTGCCAGCAGGATCCAGTATTCAGTATCCCACTCATCCTCCCTGCTGGAAAGCTGACAGGGCCAGTGCACAGCATGACCAGCTAGGCTCAGGCACGCGCCGTCCAATGCTGTTCCAGAAGGCAGCAGAGGAGACGTGAAGCCAGATTTGCTTTAGGAAAAAGTCAGTCATGCCAGCCGGGTGTCCCTCCTTGCTCAGCTGGCCAGACTGATGGTCAACGGGTTCACCTCTCTGTCTCCTACTGCTCTGTTCACCCTCCATCCTCACTCCGTGCCCCTCACATCTGGAGGGTGAGGTACATAAGTTGCAGCGTGCCACATTTAATAAGCTCATCCCCTTTCAGCTGGATCGTCAGCACCTGTGTATATTAGCACACTGAAGACGATAATGCAATTTCTTCCCTGTCATGTATTGATCAGCTTCCTGGGCATGACACTTGCTAAGAATGCCAAATGCCCAGATAACAGGTGCAGTCAATTGACTGTGACTCTCCCTTTTTCCTCCCACACAGACTTAAAAAGAAAAACACTGAAACACTGGATATGTTATTAGTCTAATGATGCCAGTGTGCGTATCATGCACCATGGAAGAAGTATAATCATCACTGTTCTTATCAAATAATACCAAGGAATTCTGGAGCCTGTCATTAATTTTCTTGACCTATTGGATTGTAATTTTTATTGCTAAATTGAGTTGGGGAAATATTAAGCTCTGGTCAGAGGGAAACATGGAACACTGACTTGGAGTCAGGCAAGCATGTTTATACAGTGCTGCAGTGTGAGACTGTAGCAGCATTTGGAGGAGGAAATGCAGGGTGGGGCTTTAGTAATCAAGTTCTGATGGAGCCAGAATGAAGGCACATTAATGACGGCTAGGTCTAGGTGATGGTTATATCTGCATTTGTTACATTATTCTGTCTTCTCTGTGTATGGTTCTAGGGGAAATAACCAAGTAGTTGTCAAACTGACTTTCCTATGAAATTTAATACGTGTCTCAAGAAGGACAGGAGAAAATCATATTTTATATGCTCTAGATTTATCATAATAATAAGCTATATTCCCAACACTTTGAATTAAAAAGAAGATACCATAAAATCTTCAGGGGAGGGAGGTAGGGTGTGAGATCAGGTCTCATGCCAGCTAGACCAGCCTTGAAGTCAATGTGTAGCTGAAGATCACTTTAACTACTGACTCTCAAGCTTAGCGCTGGAATTACAGGCATTTTCATCATATCTCTCAATCAGTAATTTTCTTTCAGACTTTATTTTTCCTTGATTAAATTTAGCTTTTCCTGATTCTGTCTAGGTCCTTCCTGTAAGCCCACAGCCTGTGTAGCACCAGACACACTGGAAACAGAGCATTAAGACAACTTTCAGGAAATATAAAGCAGTTTTTCTTTCGAGTGTATCTTGTAGATCATAAACTGAGTTTCACATCACAGAGATTTCAAATGACTACTGCATGACCACTCCGGCTTTATCTGTCTGTTCCTTGCCGCAGTGGATTTTGAATCTGTATATCATATTATTTCAACTACAAATACTTTAACATTTGTCTCTAAAAATAAGGACTTTTAAGATGTTAATAAGATCACCAGTAAATGTAAACATGACCACACAGCCCCTTAATACCTCCAATAACCCAGTCAGTACTCAGGGTTCCCCTGCTCAGTCAGTTTGACTCAATCAGGAAGCAAGTGAAGTTTGTCCATTGTGCCCCTCGTGAACTCTTGGGTAGGTCAGAGCCTTGATTAGATTTGTGGTTTCTTCTGAGAACCTGTTGTGTAAACTTCCTGCTGCATCACTTCAGGGGGTACACGGTGTCTGTGTCTGTTTCTACTGTGATTCAGTGAGGGTCCTCCCTCCTCATCTAGGTCTCTCTTGTGTAAACCAGGCTGACCTCAAACTCACAAGCATCCTTCTGCCTCTGCCTCCCGAGTGCTGGGGTGAAAGGCTTGTGCCTCCATGCCTGACAACTTTTAATACACACACACACACACACACACACACACACACACACACAGTGGCTAATATCATGCCCATTCCTTCAGCATAACCATCCTTTTTGTAGCAAAACTATATAAAACCATATAAAAATGTAATGTTAGTGGATTTTAAGCTCTGTGCTCATCTCTTGCCCGTAATATGATACCACAGAGCAGGTAAGTTATGCAGAAGAAAAATTTATTTTTGATCCTCATTCTGGTCCCGAGGTGAGGAGCCAGTTTGGCCATGACGTTCTTACTGGGGGAGTCTTGGGGCAGATGTCTCTGTGTTCAGGCCCATCTCTTCTTACGAATCCACTAGGAACTCAACCACTAGGGGCTCCAGACTTTATCTGGTACTAGTCACTTCCCGAGGACCCAAACTGTAAGCACCAGAGTGGGATTTCAATTATCCTGCAATCACAGAATGGGGATTAGAGATGAACAAGCACATGAACTCTTGATGAGGGACACTCTCAAGCACACGGAAACCATGGCAACTTGCTGCACCGTACATAGTTATTAACCACGGTGGCCATGCTGGGTACAGACTGCCAATCACGTTCCATCCAGCTGAAACTGGACCAGCATCTCTCCAGCCTCTGAAAACCACCGCCCTGCTCTTTTCTTCCATAAGTTTGACTGGTTTAGATGGCCTACATACATGAAATCATATGCTTGTTTTTCTGTACCTATTTTATTTCATTTAATGTAATATCCTCTGGAGTTAGCCATATTGTCATGAATAACAGACTTTCCTTCTTTGCATAGTAGTTCATCGTATAATATATATGCATGTGCATGTAAGTGTGTGAATTTTTGTATTTTCTGTATTTTTTTCACCCATTGATCTATACTTGTGTTGATTCCCTGTCTTGGCTGTTCAGGACTGTGAGCATGTAGATCTCTTCTGTACACTGATTTAATTTCTTTTGGATAAAGACTCAGACATAAAATTATTGGGTTGTATGGTGGCTCTATATCTATCTGTCTGTCTGTCTGTCTGTCTCTATCTATCTATCTATCTATCTATCTATCTATCTATCTAGGTTTTTAATACAGGATTTCTTTGTATAGCCTTGGATGTCCTAGAACTAACTCTATAGATCAGGTTGCCCTTGAACTCACAGAGATCTATCCGCTTTCTGGTGCCTCTAAAGTGCTAGGATTAAAGGCACATGCTGCCGCCGATGCCTGGCTATTTTTATTTTTATTTTTATATTTATTTTTTGAAGAATGTCCATGTTGTTTTCAACAATGACTATGCTAGTTTACATCCCTACCAATAGTCAACAAAGGAGTATTCATTTTAACTGGATTCCCTGCAGTCTATTACATTTCCCAGCCTGCTTTGCTGCAGTGTATGTGTAAGAATTGACCAATGAGTGAAGGCAGGAGGACTTCCAAGGTTTCTACTTGGAGATAGCTAGTGCAGCAGGAGGTTCTCCCTTCTGTTCCCTGCTGTCCTTCTGGCCTCCAGCTTGGCTGGGGACACAGTATGCCCCCAGTCATTCTAGCCCATGGGGTGACATTGGGGAAAGAGCCCAGAGACAGACTGGCAGAAAGGAATTGGAAGCTGAGTCCCATAAGACTGCTTGGACACCCTGTCAGTATGGCCCACATAACCTTGTGTTTTGTTTTCCTGCTGTCTATAATAGACTGGAACTGTGACAAAGCCAAGGATAGAGGTTTGCAGTAGTTCAGGCAGGTGATAAGGGTCAGTTGAACCAGGATAGTGACACTAAAGGGGGAGTTTAGATATTTTATTAGAGCCACTAAGATCTGGATAAGGAAGTTAAAGAATGGAGCTAGTTAGACTCAGAAATTTTTGATCAGTAACTGAAAAAATGAAGACACCATTTTCTGAGTCGGGACAAGGTTGAGAAAGCAGGCCTGCAAGGCTGGGACTCAGGAGTTAAATGTTGAGTTGTTGAATTGTCTCCTGGACTTGGAAAGGCTATGAGTGACCTTGGCTCGGAGACTTTTTATGAAATGCTGTGCACAGAAGCCAAGATGCTTCAGAGAGAATAGAGATCGAGGAGGCAGTGACACTGAGTCTAAATTTACACCAGGAAGGAGTTTTGCTTCAAAATCATTGAGCAAAGCAGGAGGTGGGATAGCTAGAAGTGTAGTTTTTCAATATATAATATGAGGGTTTTCAAATGTGATTGTAAGCTGATGTGCACCTATTCTGTAAAGAGGGAAATCTAGAGATTTGGGGCAGTGCTGAAATGACAGAAGGATTGGTGTCTAGCATGTAGGAGAGAGGTTGGTCCTAGGAACAGGGTGAAGGCAGAGGGCATGTGGGTGAGGAAGCATGTGCCCATCACTGGTTGGAGGTGTAAGGATACTGGATCAAGCATCTTTGAGCTGAAGAGGAAATCACTTGTCCTAGTGGATGATATTCTAATATGAATTTTAAGTAAATTCATATTATCATTTTATAGTAAATACCAAATAGTTAAAACAAATTCCTACATCCCATCTCTCTTTCCATATGTAAGATCAAAGGTCATTCTCTTAATACATGGAGAAATGTAGCTGTCTCCAGGATGCTGAGACCTCAGCAGGACCACAGGAGATATAATACTGACCAAACCCAAGATACCTGGCCAATCCTGTTTTTAAACTCACTAGACTTTCTAAACCAAGGAATCCCTTCGGCGGGTGAATCTGAGATTCAGAAGCTATGATCTAACAGAGACTTGTCATTGGTCATGGAATACGGCAGGTTATCCAGGGGTGCCAAGGGCGGACTTACCTAATTCCCTGTCAGATCTGGTTTCTCTCGATTGCCATTTCTTGTGACACACTTAGGAGTGGAGAAAGGGGAGAGAAGGAATATGAGGTTTTAAGCACATTGGCCTTGGCTTTGACATACAGCCATTTATTGGAATCAAAGATGCCATTTCCTTCTGCTATGTCTCCATTGGAAAGAATTATGGCCGTACTTGCCTTCTATCAAGGGACTAATGTAAAAATCAAGACCTGTTCTTTTCACTTCCAGAGTCAGAACATGAGTTCTCTGCTCATATTTTTCTGCTTTTCATTTTTTAAGATTGAAGTATGTGTGGAAGATGGGGGTGGGGTGTGTTCAGGAAGAAGGCCATCTGGAAGGTGCTGTTATCATGGTAACCTTCTAGGGTGGAGAGTGACTCACGACTGAGTCCGTCAGAGTAGAAGGGACAGAGCTTAGAACAAATGTCCCACCTTTGAATGGCGACCTGATTCCTCTGCATCTCAGGACAGGGAAAGGGGTTTCATCAGCACGAGTAGTTGCTCTCCAGTCATCAGGTCTGAGTCCAACCATAAAACACTGTATGACATAATCTATGTGTTACGTAACCTTGGAGATTGGAGTGTGCCATAAAGGAACTGTTTAAAAATTGTTTGCGTGTTCTTTACTGGATGTGGGAATCAATTAAGGAAAAACAACAAACAAACAAACAAACCCCACCTAATTGTGACTTCACACCTAACCTCCATTTGGGAATTTGAGAAGATTCCACAACATGCCCTGCTACCATGTCAGTCGGCCTCCCCATCCATCTCTAGCTGCCTTAAACCCTTGCAGAGCAAGACATAAGCGTGGAACTACAAACCAAACACCCCAAGTTGTCCTGAGAGCCCCACTCTGCGGGACCCCCTCCATGCCTTAGTTAATACTTACTTAATACTATCCTGACCACTTTCCAGTTTGTAATTCCCAACAAACCCTTTGCTGGCTGGGTTTGAGTACCTACGGGGGGAGAAAATGAGAGCAGTGTTCTGCCTCTTTAAGGTTCCGCTGTCATCCCACTAAACAATCCTCGAGATTGAACTCTAAGGGTTTTCCTAAGACCAGGGACTTCAGTGCAGTTTGTACATCCTCTGTCTGGGTGTCATCATTCCTAAGATTGGCTTTGCCATCTGAAAAGCAAAATCAATTGCAAGGCTAAGAGCCCAACAACTTAACTTTAATACATCTTGGGAGTACTGCTCATTAATTTTTATTGCACACGCCTACCCGAAGACTTAATGTTCGAAGTCTCCCTTGCCAGGAACACTCTGATCCTGGATCTCTCCCGGTTAGTTCCTTTTGCATTTCAGCTCTGCATCCAAAGGTCACCTCCTCCGGGAGGCTTCCCTGGTTATTTAAGACTAAGCAGCCTCCTGTCACAGCAGCATTTGTCTTACTTACTATCCCACTGTGATAAAATACCATGATCAAGGCAACTTATCGAAGGGAGGGCCTATTTGAGATCATCGTCCCAGAGGGATAAGAGTCCATCATAGTCCCCATTAGGTAGGCGCAGCAGCGCAGAGGCACCGCAGCAGGCAGGCATGGCCACTGGAGCAGAAAGCTGCGAGGTCGAATCTTAGCAAATATGAAGCAGGGAGAGACAGCAAACTGGTGGCAGGGTGAGGGCGTGGGATCGCAAAGCCAACCCGCAGTGATATCCTTCTTCCAGCCAAAGGCACAACCTTCTAAGCATCCCCAAATCACACCATCAACTTGCAACCAAGTGTTCAAATGCCTGAGACTATGGGAGACACTTCTCACTGGAACCAGCAGAGCTTTGGACAATATTATATTTTCTCAAAGCCTCCATCATGCTCTGAACTCCCCTGGTCCTACCCCTAGGGCCATTTTTTGTACTGTCACTATGGTTACATCCACAACATGAGTAAGCACATGTTGACTGTTCTCTGAGTGCCTCTCACCTGTTACATTTAGTATGTGAGATTAATTGTGACAGGCTGTATTTATTCAGACCTTCCTCCCCACCACACACTAAACTAAGTGAGCACATTAGTTCACAGTTCAGGTCAGCATCATCTCTTGCCAGGGACTACTGTGGTGATCTTCTAGCTGTCCTGTCTTTCTCTACTGAAGTCCCCACATAGTCCCACCACCCACATGGCCGCCGGTGCTCTTCTGAAAGTATAAATTGGGTTGTGAGGGATCAGTTGTTTATAGTGTTAATGTTTCCTGTCATCCTTAGGTACTGCCACTGGCTTATAAGATGCCCTATGGCTGGCCTGCCTGCCCCACCTCTTCGAGGTCTCTAACTACTCTTCCTGCCTTGTTTCTCTCTGGCCACAGGCTCCAAGTCATGCTCCCCCAGAGAGCCATCCAGCCACACAGTTTCATTTCTCACTCTGGTCTTGGCTGGCATGCCTCCTCTTTGTAGAGCCCTTCCCAATCTCCTTCCTCCAAGCACTGTTTTAATCACGCTTTGTTTGTTTGCTTGGTTGCTTGCCTATTTTTCATTCAGCGCTCGCTCTCCAAAGTTGTATTCCTGATTGCCCTTCATACAACAAATATCTGTCAAATGTTTGTTAAGTCCAGGCTGTGGTGTAGTCCTGAAGGCCTGGAAGTCAATGAGATAGACGGTAAGGTCTCTGAGAGAGAACGGACCACTGTATAGATCCTGATGAGACAAAGGATAAAAACACCAGGAGTAACCAGAGGGAAGCCAGGCATGGGCGAGCAAATGTCACATGTGGAGGCTCTGAGTGTGAACGAACTAACGTCCTGTGTGGAGACACTGAGCGGGAAAGAGGGGGTTGTAGCTGCAGAAGGGAACCAGCAGGACAGGAGATGTGGCTGAGGAAAGGGCAGAGGCTTCACTGTAGAGAGCTCAGAAGCCCTCAGCCTGGCCAACATGGGGGAGGCAGGATCTGAAGTGACCTATAATTTATTTGGATCTCTCTGGCCCTTAGATGGAAAAGGGCTTAAATAAGGAGGGTCCCGTTAGCCTGGGAAAACATGCAGTGCTAGGAAGAGGGTGGCAAGACGTGTTGTATTCAGAATATTTCTTTTTGTAAATTTATGTGCAGTAATGTTTTGCTCACATATATGTATGTATGAGAGTGTCAGATCCCCTGGAACAGGAGTTACAGGCAGTTGTGAGCTGCCACGTTGGGGCTGGGAATTGAACCCAGGCCCTCTAGAAGAACAACCAGCCTGAGGATAGTTTGGTTTGGCCCTGGCTGGGATATCTAGACTCTCATGCTGCTGTAGGCTAGAGGGGAATTGCTCACATAACAGTGGTGGTGGTGGTGGTGGTGGTGGTGGTGGTGTGTGTGTGTGTGTGTGTGTGTGTGTGTGTGTGTGTTTGGGGTGGGGCGTGTCTCAAGAACAAGACTAGAAGTACCAAAACTTCTGGAAATTTCCATTGAAAACTAGCACAGCACACACTACTTTGTACTGTTTCAAACAAGAGGTGCAGTCATACTTTCACTTCTGATGGAGGAGGGCAGAATCAAATTGCAAAGAATGTGTGTAAGAGAGATCACTCATCAGAATCATCAATCCAAACACATGAGGTAGATGGATGAATAGGGTTTAGATGCAGGTATGTTCAGCCCATAGCCAGTGGCCCAGAATAACCCAGAATAACTCTATGTTGGGAGAGGTCCTTTCCTAGGGAGACAGAAACAGGGTCTACCCCATCCACATAAGATCTGATTGCAACAACAAATCAAAATACAATTCCATCAAAGATAACCCAAGTAACCAATGAGTTTTTTAAGATGATTTTCCCACAAGAGCATAGGTAACCCCAACACAGCTGTACTGGAAAGTCTTTGCCCAGAACAGACTCTCCTTCTGTTAACCTTTCCTCGCCTAGATACTCTAGTTCCTCTCTGAGAGACCTCTGAGGCCACAGACATGCAGTTAGGGCCTGATGTCTGGGAGGAACAACTGGATCTCGGTTGAGGTCCAGCCTCTCTAGCTCCTCTTCCTATGGCAGCAACATCATCAACTGTCAACAAGCCTGACTTGATAGTGCTTGTAAGCATGCACCAGTGATCTGAACATGGTAGCCATCTCACACAGAAGATCACATTCTACAACACAGTGTATGCACTCGAATGCATTCTGAGACCACACTGTCAGCTTGTAATGCCAGGATTCTGGACGCCCCTTGTAGAAGGAGGACATGAGGGACTAGTAGCAATCTTTGCATCTAAAAATACTGTGCCTTGACTTTCATCACTCCTCCCTGCTCCCAACCCCATACCTCACCTCCCAACCATCGGAGATACCTGAACTCCTAGTTCCTGTCCTGGCTGATAGGTTTTGACATTTGACCTGCCCTTCCCTCTCAGCAAGAACAACATCAGAAAGCACACCTCCGCTTGTCCTGAGACGTTAGTAGAGAAATAGAAGTGCATTGGTTGGCACAATACCTGCCATAACCCCTATTTCTCCTTTTATGATGATCTTGATCACCATGCTGGTGTCCCCACAACTAATAATTGTGCCCTCCCCTGGCAGGATTACGCCCACATGTTGACCTGTATCACCGAAAGAGAGAAGTTCATTGTCCCCGTCAAAGCTAGAGGGGCTCGAGCCATCCTGGACTTTCCCGATGAGCTGAATTTTTCCACTTGCCCTGTGAAGTACAGCACCCAGAAGGTTCTGCTGGTCCGAAACATTGGCAACAAAGACTCCATGTTCCACCTCAAAACTCGCAGGTACGAATTCCTGCAGCTCCTGTCTTTGATTGATTACAGCTAACTCTGGCTGGCACAAGTAATTTGCTTGAAGAGCATTGGATTGGGGCTGGGGAATACACCTTGTTACAGCTTCAGCTAGGAGACCTCCTTGATGTAGATAAGGCTGTCTCTTTATCCTGAACATTCCAGGTTTACTATCTATTTCTTACCAAATTTTACCTTCTTTAATATAGAGAATAACCCTTGGGAATGTATAAGGTTAGTTTTTCACATAGGCTTCTTGACCAGAAAGTCTTTTGGCTGGGTGAGCTTGCTATTTCTGATGTGTCAAATTATCATACATTCAATGACTTCAAGCAATATAAAGCAACAGTTCCTTGCTCCCAAAAATAATCTCATGTTGCCATCGGTGTCAGCAGGCTGTTAGCCTTTCTGGAAGCCTGTGGAGAGAAGAGATCCCTTAGCTCTTCGTCTTCTACAGAGTTATCCATATTCCTTGACTCATGATTCTCAATTTTTTTGATCAAAGAGAGAAAGAGGTGTGTGTGTGGGGGGGGGGATGGTCAGGAGAAGCCACAGGAGCTGCCTCAAAAAGCAGCCTTCATCCCTGGACCAAATCCCTAGGCAGTCTTCCTAAGGAGTCTCAGACCAATATTCCTAAAGGTTCCTGTACCAACCCCCAAACAAAGGTAAAATCTAACTTTGAAAATTTTTTCAGGGGTTGCAGGAAGTTTCACATTATGTGATTTAGTTCCACACAGCATATATTGCAGGGAGCATGGAAGAGCCAAGTACCTGTCAAGTCACAGAACAGACTGCTTCTTCTTCTTCTTCTTTTTTTTTTTCTGGTTTCTTTTTTTTTTTAATTTTTTTATTCGATATATTTTTTATTTACATTTCAAATGATTTCCCCTTTTCTAGCCCCTCACTCCCCGAAAGTCCCATAAGCCCCCTTCTCTCCCCTGTCCTCCCACCCACCCCTTCCCACTTCCCCGTTCTGGTTTTGCCCTATACTGCTTCACTGAGTCTTTCCAGAACAAGGGGCCACTCCTCCGTTCTTCTTGTACCTCATTTGATGTGTGGATTATGTTTTGGGTATTCCAGTTTTCTAGGTTAATATCCACTTATTAGTGAGTGCATACCATGATTCATCTTTTGAGTCTGGGTTACCTCACTTAGTATGATATTCTCCAGCTCCATCCATTTGCCTAAGAATTTCATGAATTCATTGTTTCTAATGGCTGAATAGTACTCCATTGTGTAGATATACCACATGTTCATAGCAGCCCTATTTATAATTGCCAGAAGCTGGAAAGAACCCAGGTATCCCTCAACAGAAGAGTGGAAACAGACTGCTTCTTAACTCTCCATTCCAGAGCCTCAGGGAGGCGTGGCCTCACTCAGGCTATGGGAGCAGGCTTAAAGGTACAAGCCCATGCTCTGACAAATACTCAGTACCTGTGACCTTATAGCGTTACATGGTGAGAAGGAACTGAGTTTATAGATGCAAATAAGACTGCTCAATAGCTGACCTTGAAATGGAACAGATCAGGCCATCCTAGAGTCAGAGGCAGACAGATCTCTGTGCGTCTGAGGCCTTTCATGTCTACATAGTGAGTTCTAGGAGAGCCAAGGCTATGGAGACAGACTCTGTCTCAACCAACCAACCAACCAAACAACCAAACAAACAAACAGAAATGTGGCATATCAGTGTAAGTTCACTGGGTGGGCCCAATGTAAACACCAGAATTCTAAGAAAATAGACCAGAGTTCAGAGTTATGTATACAAAGAGAACTCTGCCTACTTCTACTGGCTTTGATGATGAGAAAGCTTATGCCAGAGAGGTTGTAGCAAGGATATGAAGGTAATAAGTGATGGAGTTAGGGTTTAATTTGACATTTTATTGCATTTCTACAGTGTTCTGAACTCTGTGGAATAATATAAAGGGAGATGGTCTCTGCTTTCAAGAGATTGTCTTAAAGCACTTGCCATGTAAACTGGTAACCGGCTTTCAATCCCTGGAACCTATAGGTGAATATGGTTGAAGAAAACACATTCTACATAGTTGTCCTCTGGCCTCCACATAAATGCCATGACATGCATGCACATGTTTATACCACCACCACACGTAACTACAGGTCCAGGGCATCCGATACGCTGGTCTCTGTGGACACTGTACTTGGATGTCCATACTACCCCTCCCTCAACACACACATTCCCCCAGTTTAAAATGAGTCTGCAATGGTGGTCATCAGCAGGGTCTTCACAAGGACAATGAAGAAGGCAGAAGACCAAGCTGAGGCAGGAGATCAAGTGTTTTCTATGACTTGTGATTGTGAGCTCATTTTTGAAGAAGGACTTTCTCGGTAGAAAGCCCTTTTCCTGCTTGAAGGATAAATGTCTCCAGAGGAATTAGTGTTTATTTCCACAGGCTCACACCTACCTCTAACTCCATTTCAAAGGAGTTTATCACCTTCTTCCGGCCTCTGTGGGCTCCTGCACACTCACAGTGCATGTAAACTCCTGCAGGCATACATATATACATATAAATAAAAAATATTTAAAGCAGTATATTGATATTTTTATACATAAGAGAAGCCATCCAATATAGAAAGACAAATACAGGCAGAATATCTTCCTGAATAGGTTGGCTGATTCTTATATGTTAGATACCTATAAATGCCAAGCCAAAAGACCGAAATGCAAACCAAAATAAAACAAAACAAACCCACATTCAACCATGCGAGATTGCTGGGGCAGGTCTAAAACGTGTCCTTTCATTTAACCATGTAGCTTGAGCAAACCATCATATTTTCCTAACGTAGCAATTCTGGGCTAAAACAAAGAGTAAACTCAGGGACCAATGGGGACTCACAGGCATTAGAGAGCCTGGTTCGACATTCCCACTTTAGAGCTGAAGGTGTGAGGAAGAACTGACCTATTACGTTCTCTCAGGAGGTTAACACTGAGGCTGTGTTAGCACGCATAGGCTACTTCAGAGCTTGATTGTGGTTCCCCTGTGTGGCTTTCTTTGCTGTGTGGACATGGCCTTTCTAACCACTTACATCATTGGATTCAACTGTGTCTAACCATGGGTCACCAGAAGGAGACTAGAGGACTGGGCATCATTCTTCGCCCCTCTCTATCTTCAGCTGAACCCCATCTGGCCTGCCATCAGACGGGCCTGCCATCAGACTGGCCTGCCATCAGACTAGCCTGCCATGGTTTCAACTTCTCCCGACCATCAGGGTCTGATAACACTGATCCCTCCTTCCTTTTGCTTCCTGCCTAAGGATGGGAATGTCTAGCTGCTTGCTAGCCATCCCTGGATACGCTAAACTAGGTTTCTCATTTTGCCCATCTTTTGTGTCGCCAAGACTCTCAAATCCTCACTTTGCAAAATCCGCTATTTTCCTCTTAACAGTCTTTGCGAAGCTGATGGTTTCCAGCCACGTTGCCAGTGCAGTGAGCTGCCCCCAAACCTTTCAGCCACTCTTCCGGCAATCCCTTCTCTGAATTAGCTACACTTGGCTTCTGCTGTTTGTGCCTGAGACTCTTCTCAGTGGCAGTGAGCAGGGGTGTGGCTGGAGTTGTAACCTGT
The DNA here is from genome assembly GCF_947179515.1 of Apodemus sylvaticus. Taxonomy (NCBI): domain Eukaryota; kingdom Metazoa; phylum Chordata; class Mammalia; order Rodentia; family Muridae; genus Apodemus; species Apodemus sylvaticus. The sequence continues at coordinate 19,315,643 of NC_067492.1, read as the reverse complement.
TAGATCCCTGGATCAGAATAGCTGCAGAGATCCCCCCAATAGGTGTCCTTTCTGAAAAGCCACTCAGGTGGTTCTGCCTCCCAGACAGAGAATTCCTGTCAACAGAGGCAGAGGGGGTAACAGTTGAGGACTTTGACAACACTTTTAGGTTCTGGATACAATGAGAAACAATAGCTTCTGGAAAATTCCGTTAAAAACAGATCTTGGTTTTGTTCTCACTTAAACAATGATCTAACTCATTTCTAAGATGATTAGGTTTATAGGAAGAAAACTTCCCTCACGCATCTGTGAGCTTCTCAGATGGAAGAGTCGTACCTGACTCCTTCAGCTATATGTGCTCGGCATCTAGCAAATGTCTAGAATAAGTAAGTGCTCAATAAATGTTTATAGGATGCCTACCCAACAATATATCACACAGGCAAAGTGTAATTGTAAACCTCCACAATAACTTAAGCTAAAAATACGTGTTCCAAAGACTATAAAACGGGCATAATGGTTTCTTCAGTAATACAAGGAGCCGCACGCCATGCTATAAAATATACAGAGAACATAAACAATTACCATTCAGCTTTATTACGAATTTGACCTAGAACTCTAGCAGGTCACACAATAACTTTGGCTGTGATAATGGGATTAATACAGAGAATTGGATGAGAGAAGGTAGAGAAACAACTTAAAGACCTAAAAGCTTGGCATGGGGGGGGGGGGTTTCCAAAGGGGAGACCTGGAAAGGGGGGAAACATTTGAAATGTAAATAAAGAAAATATCAATATCAAAGCTCAAGTTAGAAGTAAAATAGTTCTGCCACGGAGAGGAAAGGCCCTGATATGATCTTCACCATTTCATCTTCCAAGGCCAGACTCATGTTTTTTCAGAAGACCAAATTCCTTCCATAATTAAGAATCTGATATTAATGAGGATGCCATATCAAAACCAAACAGTGTAATAGACAAAACCCGCTTGCCCCTCCCCCCAGAGGACCGCCACTTTTCACGTCCTTGTGAGTGAGTTTCCTGACACTTGATAGTTTGCAGGCAGCTCAGCCTAAAGGCCCCTAGGAAAATGAAGTGCAAAATCAAATTGCAGACCTTGATTAAGCACCAGCGCCTAATGCACTCTATCCAATTAGCATCTGATTTGTCGGGAGAGCCTGGGGAGCTCAGGAGGTGAGGGCAGGCGATCCTGGGTGACTTTTCTCACTGCTGAAGAAGTTTAGTGTAATCTAAAACTAACAATTAGCATGCAGGCAAAGCAGCCATTACCACTTTATAGAATTTGGAACTCCTGCAGTTAGGTCTTAAAGACCTGACCCTGGTGGTGACCTTCTCTATAGAAGATTAGCTGAGGTTCTGCAATAAGATAATCTCCAATTCATTTCAAAATGTTCTCTTGCTACCAAGGTGTATTTGAGAGGAAAATGGGGCTCAACAAAAAAGGTAATTATCAAGTGGAGCAGTAACGATAGGAGACCTCACTGTCATGTTATTCTCAAAGCCTGAAAACTGGGTCCTATCCTGTGGGGTCAGAATCTTCCTGAGCCAGAAGAGAGGGAAGGACCTTGGGCTTGGGAGACTCATCATCTTCCCCAAAGGATGGTCCCCTTGGCTACTGAATGTTTATTCCTTTACTATTCCAAGACATTCTTTTTAAAAAAAAATTAATGAACAATGTCAAATGTTTTATTGACCTTTGCGATTTGACTGTGGTGTAGGGGTGCAGCTCAGTGGCAGAGCGAGAGTCTAGTGTGTGCCAGGCCCTGGGTTTGAGTCCCACAAGGTTTTGTTGTAATTCCATCCAACCACCTCTGCTGCATGGCCCTGTGGTTAGAAGGTGGTGTGGGTGATAGAGACCCGGATGTCAAAGTGCACACAGGACTCCCACATGCAGAAGAGGCCTGGGAAGAGAGAAAGTGAACCGCCTAGAGGCAAATCTCACTCCCATCTCTATTTCTGCCTTAGTTGGACAACTTTGGGCAAATTATACTCTCTTAGGGGGCGCCTGTTTTGGTCATGTTTAAAAGTCAAATGTGTTACTACTTACCCAAGGTATTTTGAATGATTCAGAGGTGTATTATGTGTAGAAGAGCCCCATGATAGAGTATAAGACCTCACCCCGCCTACCCCCACCTGCCCGCCCACTGCCAGGTCCTTCCTCTGGGTCCTTCCTGATTCTTCCTGCAGTTTACCTTGTACTAGAACTCGCTTTCATGGACGCTTCTCTCAGTAGCTAAGAACCCTTCAGAGGAAAAGAGGAAACTGGAATTGTCAGGAGCGCTAGTCTATGTGCAGACCCATGCGGGTGTTCCACACATGCAGCATCCTCTGTGAGCAGTGACTCTTAATCGAAGTTGAGTTCAGTGACAGCGAAAGGAGCATCCCATGAGGGAAGCAGTGCATTTCCTGAGAGAATCCTGGCAACCCCAGGTTGTCTATGCGGGAGGCACAGTGTGCTTGGACAGAGCAGGAGCTACGCTCGGAGGACCCTGTGGGTAAAGAGAGCAAAGCCTCGCCACCTACCCTACCCCAGCTGACTGGGAGTGTGACAAAGCATATAGAGGGTTACACACATGTGGAGTGGACGTGTGTAACCAGGATGCAGAACCTAGGCGGGAACAGATTGCATGCGACTTTGAATGCTGAGGGTTTGAACTGTATCGGATAGATCACAAAGCCCAGTGATGGTCTCTGAGCTGGAGACTCTTAAGTCATGCTGCACATGTCTGTGTTACACTCTCCCCAGAGCTGAATGAAGGGGAAAGGGCAGGGATACAAGTTTGAACTTAACTAAACAGCTGAGTGCATCATTGGGTTCCTTCTCCAGCATCTAGCATATTTTCTTGCACTGGAATGCCAGTGCAAGAAGATAAAATAACAATAACAGTAAATCTTTGCATCATACAGTATCCCTATGTGCCAGACGTTATTACCCCAAACACTTTACCTCTATTGACCCCTTTACTGCACACTGTAGCCTTATGACACAGGTGCTGGCTTGACCTGTTTTCTAGATGAGAAAACTGATTTCTAAATGACTTGTCCAAGGTCATGGCCTGGGCCAGACTTTGGGCTCACTCAGCCATCGCCAGAGGTTAGTTTAGAAGCAAACAACTCCAGGGCACCCAACATTGGTGACAAGGGCCCACTGGAGACTTGGTATCATGAGTACCAGAAAAGGAGAGAGAAAGGAAGGAAGAGGATCAAGGACCAGAAGAAGAGATCCAAACAGGGGCCAGCAGAGAGAGTAAACAGGCATTGCCTCTGGAGGCCCCAGAGGCCCCAATGTGACCCTTGTACCTGCTCTGTACCCTCGTGACGGAAAGCTTGGATCCCCTGGAACTGAGTTCATTATCTACAACCAGATTGAAGAGATGATGATTCTAAATGCTGTTACAGTAGATGTAAGTCCCGAGAAACAGCTCAGCCTGCCAGCTACACTGCCCAGCACATCACTTTGAAAAACTAGCAATTTAAAGATGTGTGGTAGACCATGGCAGTAATGAAATGGTCTGGATTTCCCCGTTTAGAAGCAAGAGCTCTATGAGTCGTTTGAGGTGCTCCATGATCGGGTCCAGCTTGCTACTTCCTTTCGGGGCCACTAAGCAGAACTATCTATCTCCCACTGCTCAGATGGACCCTGTGTCTCAAGATGCAGAACTCTCTCTGTGCACCGCCACCTAACTGTATCCCCCGCCCCTTCTTGTCCCTCCCCAAGTCCCACCCTTCCTCCTTGTGCATGCCCAGGAAGCTGGCCTCTATGGTGTGGCTTAGGAGGCCTTTTGGCTACTAATTTTGCCTCAGGTCCATCATGGCAGAGAGGGTAGGGAAAAGCAAGATACTCCCCAGCTTGGCGGACACTTTGGTAGCCTTCTTCCTTCCTGCCTGTCTCTGTATTCCACCCAGGTACCTAACCCACAGGGTGGCACCGCCTGCATTTAGGACTTTTGCCTTTAGTCAGTCCTCTGCAGAAGTACCCTCACAGACTTACTCAGTAATCTCCTAGGTGACTTAAAGCCTGGGTCAACATGTCAATGAGACTGGCAATCACGGTAGGTATTGTTTGTTTCACTGCAGCCCATCAGCTTCCTAGGCCGCCTGCCTCCTTTTCTTGCGAGGCAGCCTTCTCCTGGCATTCCTGTGCAGGTTTCTAACTCCCCCCAGCCCCTTTCTCATGGCTTCTTGGGCCTACAGAGGGTAGCGACTGTTAGGAACCGTTAAAGACTTTTAAACATGTTAATGTCCCTCCCTACACCCCATCTCCCTGTATGAAAGTGCCTTTTCTCTGTTTTTGGGATTCGAATACAGTTTTCCACTATTAAGATGCTCTCTCCTCTGAGCATCTCCTCTCTTCCAGGGGCTGAACCGACTTTCAGCCCCTGGAAGGAAGTATTCTTTTGCAAATGACAGTATTTGCATACAGGTTTCAGTCTATCCATTGTTGCAATCTCAGAGTCTGAGAGGAGGCCATTTTATTCCCAGCAGCAACATTCCTCCTTACCCCCCTCCCAAAAAAAAAGACCTCAAAGACAAGAATACAAACAGGCAAACAGGAACACTTCCAGTCTCTCACCTCACTGGTCTCTTACTATTATTTTGACATTAAAATTACTTTTTCACAACAGCTGGAAAATCATACTGCACTCCTAAATGAGAAAGGTGGCCGTGAGCTGCGTCGAGATCTAGAACTCACATCTCCTCTCCTCATGCAGAAATAGTCGGAAATACGCTCTGATGGTGTCTCCATGTGCTTTGCAGGCCCTACTCCGTCGAACCGACAGGCGGGATCCTCAACGTGGGGGAGTCCATGCAACTGGAAGTGGACTTTGAGCCGCAGACTGTGGGCAGTCACAATGGAAAACTCATCGTGACTTATGACACAGGTATGCTTCGCTCTGTTTTCCTTTTAACTTCAGTTCTACACAGTAAGGTGGGGCAAGTGGAAAAATGAGGAAGCTAAGATAAGATCCCTTCTGGTGGCACGAGCTTAAACTTAGGTCTGCAAAGGACCAACGGCAGATGAATGCTCCCTCTGGAAACGATGCCAGGTCTTGTAGAATCCCCGTCTAATTGACTGCCCCACACCGAAAGCCCGAGGAATGCAGGACTCGGAAGAGAACCTACACCCAGAAGTCGCAATGATGGGCAGAGGTTATGTATGTGTGTATGAAAACTTGAAAGGAAATGTCCCCCAAGCCCCTGTGCTTTCCGTTTGATGTGTAGTTGCATTTGTCTGTTTTTAAAATGCAGGTAAATCCCAGTTCAAAATATTCTTGCATGTACCCAGTAGTCTACTTAAAAATCCAGGGGTCTTAATCCTTGCATCATGCAAGTGTTGTTCTTAATTAACATCTCGCATAAATCCTGGACTGTATATGTTTTCACTAACATGTTCTTAGTGACCACATCCCATAATTCATCCTGGGAATTACATTGGGGTTGTGTGTGTGTGTGTGTGTGTGTGTGCTAATGTTTCAGCCACGTACATTGCTGTCTTTTGAAATATGCAGATGTAGACATATATAGCCAGAATAGAGCTAGCCATGACATCTAGGTCACAGGTCAGAGCTGCTGGCTTTGTACCTTTGGGTCAGAGCTAGACAGTTCAAGCCCTTCCCTTACTACCCATGGTTAAATGGTCTTGGCTCCACCTTGGCCAACATGACACCCTCGCACAGCCAGTGGCCTTGTGGAATGTCTTGTCTTACCATTTCAATCAGCTGCAATTCACTTGCTACCAACGAGAGACACAAAGTGAACCAGCTTGCACAAAGGAGGGACCTTTTGACCCACATAAGGATAAACACTTACAGTACAGCAGGACACGGCTTTCCAAAGCATCTGGGCCATTTTACATGGAGTCCACCAAAAAAGGCTGAGAGTTGCAAATTTATGAGGGAAAAAAAACCCCTATACTCTAATTTTCTTTTTATGTAATATCTATCTTAGGTTTTGGTCTGATGAAACAAATTGGTCTTTAAAAAAAAAAAAAACAAGTTTTGAGTGAATGGGAATTATTCTGTTACTCTTTGGGAGAGCACTTTTTAAGACTCGTGTTGTACTTCCTTAAATGGCTGAGAAGTTCTCTGTCCAAACCACACTTTTCTTTTTCAAAAGAGGTGCAGATTCTTAATTGCTGGCTCATATTTCTTAGACCAATTTTAAGGATATTTTGTCATAATTTGCGATCTTAAGTTCCAAGCCCCCCCTTTCTCCTTAGCTGTGGGGTCTATCGCTGCGGCTCTATCAATTTTATTCACTTACTCAGAGGGCCAACTCTTCTTCATTATTTTTCTTTATTCGTCACATTTTTCAAATCTTATTTATTTTTCTTCTTTAATTTCCCCAGGCTTTACTTCTTGTGGTTGTTCTCAGTCTTGGGGGGATGTTTAGAACATTGACTTTTAACACGATTCTTTCAATACTTTATAATATGTACATTTAAGACAAAATTCTTTTGTCTAAAGCTGACTTTATCTATAATGGATATATTTAGTAGGCTTCATTTTTCTGAAAAGCTAAGGATTTAAAATCTGCTGTTTTTATTTTTTCCTAGACCCAAAAGTTATTTAGCAAAACAATGAATAATAGTCAAACTCTTGGGAATTTTATAGCTAGTTGTTTGCTATTTTTTTGCTTGTTTATTTGTTTTTGATTTCTTCTTTAATTCTACCAGTGACAGAAAATGAATTCAATATGATTTTAGTCCTGGAACTTGATTGAGACTAATATTATGGCCCAGAATATATTTGAGCTTGGTGAATGTTTCCTGTATTTGGAGAAGGTTACATGTTTCATAAATGGCAGTTAGGTCAAGCTTACTAATAACCATGGCGGTTGGCCTATAGCTCTACTAACTTTTTATTTCTTTTGGACAGATGGTGAAAGTTATTAAAAAATCACAAGTATAATTATGGATTTAGCATTTCAAACTTTTGTGCTATCACTTTTCACGTTGGCATTTTAAAACTAAAATACTTGCTATGTACACATGTAGTATTAATGTAACTTCCTGTTGAATTAACCATTTTGTTATTATGAGATAGCTTATTGTTAGTGAGCGTTCTGGCATTACCGTCTTCTTGGCCTGACATTTGTGCAATAGAAGAGCTTCCTTTTGATTAATGTGGAATTGCAATGCTCTTTCTAATCCTTTTGCTTTCAACTTTCCTATGTCTTCTTATTTAAAGTTTGACATTTAGAAGAATCAATCCCCAGGTGGATATTTTTTAATTGACTCTGAAAATCATCCTTTTATTGTTATTATTTTATATTATTATTAAAATTTTCCATTTAGCCCTTTTATGCTGAATGAGATTCCTGACACCTGACATAATTTGGATTGAAGTTGCTGAATACCACTATCATAAGCACTGTGGGAGAAATGATTAATTGACTCTTAACTGCAACCTTCCTATTATTAGCTATTGGTGTCAATAGCTAGTGACATTTAGAAATGAGTGCTTATGTGCTCAATCAATGATGTGTTTTTCCTGTCTTGATATCCACAGGTTTGTACAATATCAATTTTGGTTTTGTCAGTCCATAAAACTAATGTATCAGGAAAAAAAAGAGGTGCCCTAAGAATTACATTTTGGTCACAATACACAAGATTTTAAGCCAGGAGTTTGAAAAGGAATAGCATGGGCTTTTGTCCAAAATTATTACCTTTTAAAAAACTTACTTTTAAAATATTGCTCATTTCATTTTGAACTCGTGCTTATAACATGTTAATGTATTTTAATCATATCTAACATAAAATTCTCTAAATTTGGAGTACAATGTATGAGTAAATGAGTCTTCTTTTTTTAAAATAGATTTATTTTATATATGTGACTACACTGTCACTGTCTTCAGACACACCAAAAGAGGGGATCAGATCCCATTATAGATGGTTGTGAGCCATATGGTTGCTGGGAAATTGAGCTCCAGACCTCTGGAAGAGCAGGCAGTGCTCTTAGCCTTGGAGTCATCACTCCAGCCCAAGGAAATGAGTCTTAATGTGTTGCAGAATAATTTAGAAAAGTTTTGTTAGGTTTTAAGATTACTCATTTTAGATACTCACATAATAGAGTCAAAACTTGAAAAGCCAGTCACAATCTGATCCAGTTACAATCCAGTCCAATTACCGTCTAATCCAGTTACTGTCTGACCCAGTCAGGATCCGATCCAGTCACAGACCAATCTAGTCACAATGTAATCCAGTCACAATATAACCTAGTCACAGGCAACCCAGTCCAGATTTTAAGAGGGGGGAAAATGAAGCTCTATTAGATTAAATGGCTTCCTGAAGGCCACGTATCTCATAGAACACAGATGTGGACTTTGAGCCCTGAGAACTATCTGTTGCCACCCCACTCACTCCCCATCCTAGGGCTGCCTCCCTAACCTCTTGTATTACTCTACAACCACTTTCCTCTTTCATTCTCTGGCTTTGAAATGCAAGCCATTCTCACTGAGGCCTGGATTCTAGTTTTCCTTCTTAGAATTGTTTGGAGTGATTCCTATGCACTGATGCTCCTGTGCTGAAGGAAAGGCAGTTTGAACCACAGTGAATATTTTGTGTATTGAAGCTTAGCTAGTCTTGGAGAAGTTGGTGTCCATGTCCTGAGATGCTTCTGCCAACTGTAGTAAATGATCTTCTGAAGATTGAAGACCGTATTGGTTGCATAAAATGGCTGCCAATAAGAATGTGCTTTCATCTGGGTGGTAGGTTATCAATGCCCAGAACCTCACATTAGTGGAAAGCAGTAATGGCTGCCTAAGCACAGGCCCCATGGAGCCCTTCCAGACAGCCGTCCATGGTTACTGTCTTCCCAGGTCACTGCGTAATCACAGGACCGAGGCCTCTGCAGCTGCTCGAACTGTGGACTGATTTCAGGAAGGACATTTAATATGGGCTGTTGATGAATGGCTTTTCTTTATGCTTCCTCAAACAATGTTCTAGAAGAAAGATCACTGAATTCTCCTCAGCGGGAAGCGCTCAGTCATATTCCAACAGTTGTATTTGTCCCGTCAACTGTGTCCTCCCCCTGGACGTGTTCTTGATAAACCACAGCTGCCAGTTCTGTGCTTTCTCTGTCAGGGGTTTGAGCCAGTGCCCTGGCACTTAAGGGGGTCAAATATAGTGCTCAGAAATCTCCTGGTATTTATTTCACTCACATTTGCCTGGACCAGAATTCTCTCCTCCCTTCCCACCCCCCTTTGTCCTTGGAATGTTAATACATAGTAAAATTGAGTTGGCTTAGGCAGCTGCTTTTTCTCAGATATGATTGAGTTACCTTTGACTGTATACTCATTCCTGCAGAAGAGATTACACATAGAACTTCTCCAAGTTATACTGATGAGAGCAAAACAAAGCAAGTGGCATGTGCTGGCCCCTGCCACTTGGGAGGGTCAAGGCCAGTCTGGGTTCTGTCTTAAGTTCTAAACCAGGAAGACTGCGACGAAAGCAAGACATTACGTTCAATAGTGTTATTGCATACCTGACACATGTGTGATAATATCATTGTATGTCTGACACATGTGCAATAGTGCCATTGCACTCCTGTCACGTGTGCAATAGTGTCATTGCATATATGACATGTGTGCAATAGTGTCATTGCACATCTGACACATGTGTGATAGTACCATTGCAATCTGACACGTGTGTAATAGTACCATTGCATACCTGACAAGTGCACAAGAGTGCCATTGCACGTCTGACATGTGTGTGATAGTGTCATTGCACATCTGACATGTGTACAATAGTGTCGTTGCACATCTGACATGTGTACAATAGTGTCATTGCATATATGACACACACTCATCTGCCGCAGCTGCCCTCCACCTCTGGCTTTTCTGAGATGGTCCCTAGCCTTTGGGGAAGGGGTGCAGTATAGTTTCTTATTTAAACCTTAGCACTCCACTGTCTCCTATTCTCTGCATGACCAATTGCAGATCTCTGTGTTAATTCCCAACCCCAGTCGAGGAACCATTGACAATGATGGCTTCTGGGGGTCAGGGAAGAGATTCCATTTTTTTCAGGGATGCAGCTTCTGAGAGCCTGCTCATGCTCCAGTAGATGCCCTACACACTTGTGTAGACAGGCAGCAGTAAGAAACTCAGTGGGTTTTTTTAAAAAAAAAAGTGAGCACATAAAGTTGGGAGGGAAAAGTGATGGGGAGGAAGGAAATGGAGGGAGGATTTGACCAAAACATGTTGTATATATACATGTTCATATGTTGTATACACATAGGAAAGCCTCAGATTTATGTCAAATAAAGCTGAGAGCTGGAAACAGCCCCTGACTCCTGCAGGACAAACAGACAGCTCAGTGGCTTAAGTCCTGAAACCTTGAGCCGAGTGTTGAGAAACCTGATGTAATCCTAGGGCTCCTAGAGACAAGTAGCGTGAAGAAGAGTATAGAGAAGACATTGGGCATGGCTACAGGAGGCGGCCACTTCAGGCTCCAAATCCCCCACTGCTAGGAGTCTCAGCTGGAGTCACCCTCACAGACTCTCTGGAATCTCCCAGTGGAGGGATAAGGACACCAACCCATTCACAAAACCGTCCATCCAAAATTTGTCCTGACTACAAGAAGTGCAGGGACGAAGATGGAGCAGAGTCTGTGGGAATGGCCAACCAGTGACTGGCCTGACTTGAGAGCCATCCCATGGGCAAGAGCCAATCCCTAACACTGTATTCATGATACTCTGTTATGCTTGCAGACTGGAACCTAGCATAATCGTCCTCTGAGAGGCTCCACCCAGCAGCTGACCAAAACAGATGCAGAAATCTATAGCCAGACATTAAACAGAGCTTGGGGAGGCTTGTGGAAGTGTTCAGGGGAAGAACGGGGGGACCTGGAGAGGGCAGGAACACCATAAGACTAACAGAGTCAACTAACCTAGGCCCGTAGGGGCTCCCGGAGACCGCGCCACCTACCAAAGAACATACACGAGCTGGACCTAGATCTCCCTGCATGTGTGTAGCAGATGTGCAGCTTGGCCTTCAGGTGGGTCCTCTGTCCCCTAACAACCAGAGTGGGGGCTGTCCCTGATGCCGTTTCCTGCCTGTGGATCCTGTTCCCCTAATGGCCTCAGTCGGAGGGGACATCCTTAGTCCTGTAGTGACCTGATATACCAGGGTGAGTTTGTACTCAGAGGGGCATCCTCTTTCTTAAAAGAGAAAGGGGGAGGAGCTGTGTGAGGGGACAACTGGTGGCAGGGGTGGGGACTGAGGGGGCTGTGCTCAGGATGTAAAGTGAATAAATAAATAAGCAAACAAATAAATAAATAATAAAGTAAATGAAAAAAAAAGACATTTATCAGTAGCCCATATTAAATGTCCTTCCTGAGATTAGTATTCACAAAACAACTTCATTATACATTAAAAAAAAAAACAAAAAGGACATTTTTGCTGAACATTTGGTTACTTGGATGAGCTGGAGAAATAGGAACCAATGCCAGGTGAGCTTGTTGTCCCCATAAAGGTGACATTAACCACTGGCAGAGTTGGGAAATGGAGCTGTAGGCCTGCTCAGCACTTTTAGAGTATTTTATCTCTTGTTACAGAGGAGACATTTCAGTTTAGGAGCCAGACGTTGGTTGGTACGCATTTCTCCCGAACGCAAGATGACGGATGGGTTATTATTAGACACATAAGCATATCCAACGATCATAATGCTGGCTCTTCACAGGGCAGCTTACCAGCCATTTGCATGTTTTATTTTGCTTTATTTTCTTAAGATATAAAGGGATTCTTTTTTATCCCAGTGAAGGCTAATAAAGGAATACTGGAAAGTAATACCGTGAACAAATGAGTATGATACACTCTGCAAGTGGAACACCTAAATAACACTGGCCCCAAGCATCTATGCAAACTCGCCTGCATGAGCTCTCTTTCCACCGTGTGTCTATCATAATTATGATCCACCATTATACTTAGAATGTTTAGAGACATCGCTGTAAAAACAAACAAACAAACAAGTATTTTAATGTGGCTGAAGAGTCTGGAAACCTTCTCAGACCTGGTTTTCCTTTCTCTCTTATTCTGTGGTTTAGGATAGCAATCATTGGTTGTCAGGGAGGTCTTATGGGGAAGATTCTTACATCATTGGGTGTTAGCCCTTAAAGGGACATTAGAGGACTTTGCCCCTGTGAAAGAGAGGACCCAGAGCCTTGTACATTCTAGACAAGCAAGGCCTGCCACTGAGCTGTATCTCCAGCCTAGAGGGCATTTCTTTTTTTTTTTTAATCTTTTTATTTTTGAGATTATAATTATATCATTTCCCAGTTTCTTTCCCTCCCTGCAATCCCTCCTGTATACCCCCTCTTACTCTCCTTAAAATTCATAGTCTTTTCCCTCTTTAATTGTTTCTACATGCATGTGCTGCGTGTGTCCTAAATATAACCAGCTCAGTCTGTATATTACTTGTGTGTGTTTTCAAGGATGACCATTTGGTATTGGATAACCGGTTGGTGCTGGGAGGACTGTTTCCCCTGATCTCAGCATTCCTTGGTTGCCTGTAGTTCTTTGTGTAGGGTTGAGGCCTCGTGGTCGTTCCCCTGTCCACTGTAAACATGTCCACTGTTGTTCTAGCTCAGCTCCCCTTTAGGCAGTCATGTAGGTGAGCCTGTATGTGTGTAGCTTCTGACATTGTTGCTAGGCAACACAGACTCACAGCAGATTCCTTCTCCTCTGGCTTTTACAGCCTTTCTGTACCCTTCTTCCATGATGTTCCCTGAACCTTCAGTGTGGAAGTTGTTTTAAAAATGTATCCACTGATACATGTGCATGGTTTTGCACAATGGTCTCTATCTCGTGCAAAAAGAAGTTTCCTCGATGAGACTCAAGGACTGCACATATCTGTGGGTATAAAGACAAATATATAGAACTGGGTTGGGTCTATGCTGGTTTGGTCAAGCACCCATTGTAAGGTCTCCTTCAAGATCTATGAGTTTACTGCTAGTCCTGGGTCATTGGCTAGGTTACCAATGCCAGACATGACTTCCCTCTTGTTGAGTAGCTCTTCAGTCTGATTGGAGAGCTGTTGGTGACCATTAATGGCTGCATGCCACTACTTTACCCCGAGGGTTATCATCCCCCCACATGCTGCACATGTGGTTCATAGACATCATGGCTGGGTAGGACTGTTGTTTGCTTCTCTCCTTTTGAAACTGGCATGGAGCCCTCTGGTACCACAAAAGCTAGTCCTCGGGGAGGAGGCCTTCAGGTCAGTTCCAGCTGAGGGTCCTCTGGCCCCTGCATCTGAAGTACGTGGTGTCTTCAACAATAAGGATTAGCTTTCTACTTCGGGGTTGGGGGGCAGCAACCAAGGGCAATAGTGAATAGTGTTTGGGGATCTATTGAACCACCCTGATCACAGGGGGACTTTTGAGTGTCCTGATGTTAGGGGCTTTGTTAGATTGTCTGGCTCTCAGAGGGAACATTGTCAGCTCAGATGAGAGAATTTCATTTAAACTATACATGCATATATGTGTGTGTGTGTGTGTGTGTGTGTGTGTGTGTGTGTGTGTGTGTGTGTGTGTATACACTGACTTGTATCATATGTTACTTTAATTTAGATAGATAATTAATAGTATGTTCCTTAGAAGTTTTTATACATTCTTGCTTTTCTCCTGTATGTATCTCCCCCCACTTCTTAATTAGACCCCCTTTTTCTATTTTTCCATTTTCTACTTATACCCCACTATGCCCTCTCTATTTTCCCCCAACCCTACCCTAACATGGCAGCAATGGTCCCTCCTCCTCCTCCTCCTCCTCTTTCTCCTCCTCCTGGTCCTCCTCCTCCTCCTTCCATTTTGTTGATCTCTGTAGTTACTCCTGAATATCCTGAATATATATATATATATATACACACACTCATATTTTAACATTTGGAGCAACATGTGATTTGTCTTTCTGGGTTTGGGTTACTTCACTCAAAATCATCTTTTCTAGTTCCACCCATTCACAGGGCTAGACTCTGGGGAAGGCTGTGGGACTAGAGAACATGTCTTTACCTCTTTCCATCTCAGAAAGGACTGAGTGTACAAACCCCAGACAGGTTTAATGGCTGTGCCTAGGTAAAACTGGAGCTTGAACCCAAGTTCCTGGCATGTTCTAAGCCAGGCCCCCTTACACACCCGCACTGCCTTAGGTGTAGAACAGTGGCAGCTTTAGTCATGCCACTGACATGCTGGACTTAAGGTTTGATTTTGAAGCTCCCCCATAGGCTCATGGTGCCCAGCTGGTGTTTGGGAAGACTGCAGAACTGTTAGGAGATAGAGCTTCCCTAGAGAAAGGGGGGCACTGGGAGGCAGGTCTTGAGGTCTTATGACCCAGCCTCACCTCCTGTCAGCTCTCTGATTCCTGACTGTGGATGTAATGTCAATTGCTTCAATCTCCTGCCTCTGTGCCTCTCTAACTGTGTGGACGCTATCCCCTCGAACTCTAAATAAACCCTTCCACACTTCAGTTATGCCCTGTCAGGTATTCCGCATAGTGGCAAGCGAAGGAACCCGCATAGTTGGTGAGCTCTGATCGCTCCATTTTAGCTTCATAAAGAAAGGGTACTGATGAGGAATTTGCTTTGAGCAGTGTGAATATGATGATGCTAAATTCGACTCCACCGTGGCCGAGCTATGAGCAGCGTCCTTTCACCCTCCCCATCAGCCTGTGCCCTTGAGACTCCATAGCCCCCCCATACACTTTATTTCATGTCCCCACATCCTCTGCTATCTTCAGGTTCGGAAGCTACAGTAAGGAATGTCTTGTGCACCCAGCTAGGTTCACATCTAGTTTTGGAAAATTAGTTTTGCTCATGTTCAGCTTTGTTTGATTGATAGCAGTAAATCTAGCCAAATGTAATATGATGCTTTCCACAAAATTTATTTTTTCCTGGGACAAAATAAATGATTCTTGCACTGCTACACCCAACCCCGGGAAACAGAAGCAGAGTGGGAACAGGGAGTCCAAGGACACAGGGAATGCCAGCGTCACTGTACACAGCCTTTGCATCCCCAAAAGCACCACCACCTCTGCTGCCTCTAAGATAGCTAGGGTGTGGCAGGACCCTTTAAAGGTCGCCTTTAGACAAATGCATATCCAAAGCCAGTATCCTAACAGTTTGGGGACAAAAGAAGAGCCATCACTGCCTCCTTGTCTATTCTATTGCTGTGATGAGACACCATCACCAAGGCAATCTGCAGAAAGCATTTGGGGGGGGGGGCTTATAGTTTCAGAGGCTGAGTCCTTGACCATCATGGCTGGGAGCATGGCAGTAGGGAAGGCAAGTAGGGATGATGCTGGGGTAGCAGCTGAGAGCTCACAGCTTGAGACACAAGCTTGAGACACCCAATGTTGACTTCTGATTTATGGTGAGACACACCCATACACACACCCATCCATACACACACACACACACACACACATCCACATACAGAGAAAGGGTGAGGGGGAAGGGATGAGAGAGAGAGAGAGAGAGAGAGAGAGAGAGAGAGAGAGAGAGAGAGCATGCTAACTGGAAATGATGTGTGCTGTAGTCCTTTGAAAATTCAAAGCTCACCCCCAGTGACACACTTCCTCCAACAAGGCCACACCTCCTAATCCTTCAAAACAGTCCCATCAATTAGGGACTAAGCATTTCAGTACATGAGCATTTGGGGGCCATTCTCATTTAAACCACCACACTCCTTTTCTATAGATCAGATGAATTTTGGAAAGTAGCAGAAAAAAGTTTCTTGGAAAATGATAAAGTACTTATTGTATTTCTGGCCAGGCACATTGTTGCAATGAGCAAGCCAACCTGATCACACTCATTTGCAGGTTCTGTGGATTGGTGTGAGCTCGGCCCTTTAGTCTTTTATCCTTTGATTATTTTTTAATACAATAAAGCACATCAAATAGCCACAGATGCAGAACAAGTTAAGTCATGTTATATAATCCATATTAGATTTAACTCACCTCAAGAGGTCTCCACACAAGTTTCTTTGAAGGGCTCTATTTTTTATTGTTTAACTAAAATATAAATTTGAAGCTACCTTGTTACCTTTTCCAAGCTACTGTCTACAATCCTGTGTAGGGGACTTTGTTATTCCTATAGATTTGCATTATTCCACATGATGTGTTACACTGTCCCTGTGCCTTAAATATCACAGCATATGATGAATACAGTTCTCCACCTTGATTTATTCCCTCTGATATGAGCTACAGATTTAAATGTATAGGCATACATCATATACTATGTTATGTGATTTTTAATTTTGCATATATATACTTGCATGCATATTGAGGCCAGAAGGCAATGTTGGGTGTCTGTCTATTATCCTTATTTGAGACAGGTCCTCTTGTTGACCCTAGAAGCACCAGTTGTCTAGACTGATTGGCCAGTAAGTGCTGGGGATTGGCCTGGCTCTGCATAGCCAGTGCTAAGGTTACAGGCGCTCACCACCATGCCTGGCTTTTACGTGGATCCTGAACTACCTCCTCATGGTTGTACAATAGGCACTTTACTGAGCGAGTCAACTCCTCAGACCCCCAAATGCCATACGTTATCTATTCTTCCACAGGCTATTTAGGCCCTTCCTGATTTTACTGTTACTCCAGACAATGCTGCCCCGAGCATCCTTGAACAATGCCCTAGAGCTGGATGAGAGTTTCTTTTTCAATAAATACCTACAGGTCCAGTTGCTGAGTAACAAAAACATTTTATATGAAGTTTTCCTGGGTAGTAAGTGGACTCAAGCAATTATATATATTTATAAATTGATATAAATATATCAATTTATATTTTCCTCAGCTATACATGAGAATTTTTTTCCATATCTTTACCAATATGGTACCAACAGGGTACTATGAAACTGTTTAATTTTGGTTAACATGCTTGATTATGGGATGGCCTCTCAGTTTACATTCATTGTATTATTGGGCAGCATAGCAGTTTTACGTGTTTGTTGTAAGCCCTACAAGAACAGTAATAATGATAATAATAATAATAATAATTCTTCACTAAAAATTTGGATGGGTAATATAGTCATATGCTTAAAATACTAAAACATTTCGAAAGTATATATTTAGAATTCTTGCCTTCATATACTCATTTACCCAGTCCGCTCTCATTGTATTAGTTTCATTGAACAGTTTTATGCAAATCAATGCAATGTGAATGCATGGCATCTTCCTTCTGCACACAGAATATAAAATGCAATATAAATTGTTCCACACATTTTTTCCATCTAATAATGCATCTGTAGATCCTTCCTCGAGTCTGTGTGCATTTTATATGCACACTGAGCACTGCTTTCAGAGTGACAGTATTCTTCTAACCCATAAGTCACGGTCTCACTCCAAGCTTACTAAGAACAGCACCATTTTAAACACCCAGCTCATGGCAGGATGTCTTCCCAGGAGTGAGAGACAGAGCCAACAGTATGGCAATTTTGGTTGAATTTTGATCCTCATTGTCAAACTCACACCAGGAATGGAGTCAGGCAGACTATTCCATGTCCCTTTCCCCTCTGACAAGAAACTGCATTTTCAAACTTTTTTTTTCTTTTAGCTAATTTAGTGTCTATATTTGTGCTTTAAGAGTCCTAATGTAAGTTCATTTTTATTTGTGTGTCTTTCATTAGAGCAAATGTGTGCATCTTTTCAATATACATAGCATCTCTTTATATCTCTCCAGCTTTGCAACCTAATCAGTAGATTAGGATATCTTGACATCTTAATTTTTGAAGATGTATTTTTTTCTCTTTAGTAGGTTTTAGGATTTTTTTTTCCCATACAATGTATTTCAGTCATGTTCAGCATCCTCTCTATCTTCTCTCAGATCCGCCCTCTTCCCTACCCTCCCAACTTTGTGTCCTCTTAAAATAAAGACCACCAGCCACAGTTTGTGCCACCTGTGTGCTCGGGAATGTGTTGTCACCTACCGGTGTGTATTAGTTCTACTAGAGGCCGTGGCTCTAATGTAGACCGATTCTCCTTCCTGGACAGCAATCAGTTGCCAATAGATCCTTATCCAGGATTCTCTGCCTACCACCCCTCCAAACCCAGGAGGTTGTCTGGGATCAGCTTGTGCAGGTCTTGTGTGTGCTGCCATGACTGTTGTTAGTTTATGTGCAGTTGCCCTGCTGAGTATCACCGTTGCCATCCACCACCTCTACAATCTTTCTGTCCTTTCTTCTGCAGTACCCCAGCCTTAGGATAAGGAGCCAATAGGACAGATGCCCCATTTATGGCCAAGAATTCCACAGTCTCTTTTTATTCTTTGGCCAGCTGTAGGTCTCTGTGTCGATTATCATCTACTAAAAAAAAGCTTCTTTAAGGAGGAATGAGAGGTGCACAGATTAATAGGAATAACACCAACTAAGTCATTAGAAGCCAGTTTAATACTGTGCCCACTTAGAGTAATAGTAGCAGGTCCCTCCTAGGGCATATGACTGATCCAGCCACAGTTTCTTTATATATTTGTATACTCTCCACTATCGGATAAATACTAAAGATTTTTCTGTTCTGTAAGGTGACTCTTTGCTCAAATGATGGTGTCTTTGCTGTAGGGGAAGCTGCTTAGTTTCATGATACCCCTCTCCATTTATTAATTTCTCTTCTTCTTGCTTATGCTCCTAGGGTCCTGTTCAGAAAGCCCTTTCCTGTGCCAGTGAGTTCAAACCTAGTCCCTACTCTGTCCTCTACAGATTCAGAGCAGTAGGCTTTATAGCCTTTTTAAAATGTGTCTCCAAATTTGCAGATTTGTTTCTAGCATCATTGAAGGGCATATCATTTGTTCCTTTGATTCACGATAGATTTAAACCGAACGTAGACACGCTTTTGTTTAAAAGCAAAGCGAGCACTATAAAAGGACCCAGGAAATGAAAGACACTGTGCCTTTAAAGGCAGGCTCACAATCCCGGTGGCAAACTTTAGCTGAAATCAGGAGAGCCGGAGGCTGAAGAACGGCATTATTAAAGTGCTGGAGGAAAACAAGGTTAAACTGGGGCATTTTCACATTCCAGTATCCTTGAATGGTAAAAACAAAATAACGGCATTTTCAGACAAAAAATTAAAAACTGAAAGAATTTCTATAGACCTCCTGGTTGTCATATTTCCCCTTGGTCAGGTTGAGGGCTGCATTCTATGATTTTTAAATTGCCACTTTCTCAACACATCACTCAAAAACTATATTAATTATTCACTTTACATCCTGACCACACCCCGTCCCTCTCCTTCTCTCCCCCCTGTCCCACTGGGTGAAGCCTCTCAGGAGACAGTTACGCTAGGCTCGAGCACAGCATAGCAGCGTTTCATTAACAGTGTCAGGCATAGGCTCTCTTACATGGGATGTGTTCCAAGTTGCCCTAATCATGGTCTGGTTATTCCCCCAGTCTCTGCTCCATCTTTATCCCTGTGCATGTTACAGGCAGGACAAATTTAGGGCTGAAGGTTTTGTGAGTGGCTCTGTTCCTAAAGGCAATGTCTTGTCTTTCTCTGCGTTCGGGATTTTGAAAACCACAGGATTTCTTCCATTTTCTGTGGTTTTGTTGTAATATATTTAAGTAAACATTTCCTCTAGTCTGGCCACCAGTTTAATTTCCCTGGGTTTTGGAACTATCAAATGCCAGGAAAACTCTTAGCCATCATTTCTAAATATCGTCTTGGCTAGATGTGACCATCTCCTTCCTGAGGTCCTTAAGAGTCCTCTACACTCATGCTATTTCTTCATACTGCCTTTTATATTTTGTGAACTAGTTTTCATTTCACTGATTTCTTTCATAAAAATAGAAATTCTCTTATTGTGGATATCCTTTAACGGCTCTTATCTTCCTTTGCAGTCTTTTTTTTTTTTTTTTAGTTTTAGGCCATTTTATTTTATTTTATTTGTTATCTCTAAGTCCTAGAGTATGACTGTTCTCCACACTTTAGAGTCTTCCTTAGTCCCCCGTTCTCTGGATACAGCTTCCACACCATCCATTGGTTTCTATGAACATGCTAAGTGTGACTGGTGCGCAGTCAGGCTCTCTCTGATGGTGCCCAGCATCTGTTCTTGGCGAACCTACCTCTGTTGTCCACATCACAAGTTCTAACCCATGAGGTTTCGGTTTGTCACAAGCGCCATTACATTTGGCTCCGTGCTGTTGGAAAATTTAACATTTTAGATGTAGCCGCCTTGCTCTAAAGCAGTCGCCCTCAAGGCGCAACCCCTTTGGGAGTCAGACATCCCTTTTCACAGAGATGACCTAAGACCATCAGAAACACAGATATTTGCATTATACTTTACAACAGTAGGAAAATTACAGATATGAAGTAGCAACAAAATAATTTTGTGGGGGTGGGTCACTGCAACCTGAGGAACTATATTAAAAGGAAGGTTGAGAACCACTGCTCTAAAGGAGATGAGTTGTTTCTCTCCTTTATCATCCAAGGTTAGAACCAGTGAGTGGCATAAACTTGAAGCTTGAAGTGTTCTGTAAGGTGTAGATGATTTCAGCAAGACAGCCAGACAGTAAGCCATGGAGATGAGGGTCATCTCTATCTGGTTCTCCCTCATTTGGAGGCATAATTCTTTTAGTACCAGAATTTATAGGAAAGATCTTCTTTGTAGCTTGTCTATTAAGTCATAAACGGAGCTCAATGCCATCCACACTTAAAATCTGCGAATGAGAACAGTGAGTTTTCACCAATTGTTAAATTTCACTCCCCAGAAAGTCTAAATTGTTTTCTGAAGGATGTCTGTGGAATCATGGGCAACTCTTACCTCTAAACTGCAGGCCTAGGCTTTTGTGAGGAGGAGGAGACATTTCAGTTTCTTTGTGCCTGGTTTTATAGTACTTAAAATTTGATTTTCTGTTTGTCTGTCTGTCTATCTATCTATCTATCATCTATTTGTTGGTCTACATTTATCTATTTATCTATCTATCATCTATTGGTCTACAGTTATCTATCATCTATTGGTCTACATCTATCTATCATCTATTTATTGGTATACATTTATCTATCTTATCTATCTATCTATCATCTATTGGTCTACATTTACTATCTATCTATCTACCATCTATTTATTAGTATACATTTATCTATCTATATTTATCTATCTATCATCTATCTATTTATCTACAATCTTTAAACTTTAGAGTCAAAGCTTTGGTGCTTGCTTTTTCTTCAAGCTGTGATAAAAGTTACAGGGAACCTGTGAAATCTTATCCACTTGGCTAGGACTATGAACAGGAACACAGACATGTAGATTAGTGTTTAAAAATGGTGAGGAATGACGTATTTGACCTTTAAAATCTAAATTACCAGTAAATTGTAACCAGGTCCAGATTAGCTGGGGGTAAGAGCAGTCGGTTCCACCTGGATCTCCTGAGCAGCTGCATGAGAGCATCCCTCCCCAGAAGCAGCTTCTTGGAACTCGGGCTATTGATTTACTAAGGTGGCTTTTTGGCTGGTATGCTACTGTTAATAACTAAGACATTATTGCTGAAAACAAAGGTTGGTTTATCATGCCTTTATAATTCTAGTTAAAAGTTGTACAGCACAGATCCACAAAGTTTGCATAGTGTTTAAGTATACCTTAAAGAATTTAAGTATACCTTAAAAAAGTATACCTTTCTCTTTTTAAAATTACTTTATATATGTGTGCATTGTGTATACATGTCTGTGTGCTATGTGCATGGCTGCTACCCTCAGAGGCCAAAAGGAGGAGTCACATTCCCTGTAACTGGAGCTACAGTTGGTTGTGAGCCACCATGTGGGTGAAAGGGATCAAACCTAGGTCCTCTGGAAAGGTACCCAGTGTTCTTATCTCCCGAGTGATCTCTGCAGCACCCTAACACTAGAGTGATACACTCACTGTAGCCTTGCAGAGTCAAGAAGACTATAGTTCTTGGGTTTGCAATTTCTTGAATGCCCAGTGGCCTGGCACACCTAGAGTCAAGAAAACCGGGAGGCTATAATAGTCCGTGACTGCCATGTAGCCGAGAGCAGATGATCCTGATAGTCTTTTAAAAATTAACTCCTGGTTTTTGTTGTTGTTTTCTTCCTATGTATCTGCTACCCAGACATAGTATCCTGTACGCTGCTGTCATTGTTTGGATATGTGATTCTGGTTTTAAACTTACTAAATTTGATTTCTGACCCCTGTGGGAACTTAAATTCCCTGGCGATGAGCAGCTCTTTCCAAGTATATTTGACTGGCTCTTTTCAGAACCAGACACTATATCATGCTGGAACCAAAGACAAGGCTGGTGTTTATAATTCTGAAGCGCATGGGCCTCCTGGCCAAGCTATAAGCCCAAAGAGCATTTGTGAAGAAAAATGTCCCCAGAGAACCTTCCATAACAATTCATATTTTATGTGACTTATATATTTTTAAACATGACTAGAGACAATAGTTTAATTTCCTGTAATTTCAGCAAAGGGTGATAATTAAGTTTTCTGATCATGTTTGACTCTGTATTGATGACCTGGGGGGACATATAAAATGTAAAATGGTAGGCCCACATTCCCTAACATCATCTTGATATTTTTTTAAAGGCCAGAAGTATCAGTCTAGAATTAGCCTTTTATGTGTGTGCATATGCATGTGCACATGTGTGTGTACATGTGTGTGCACATGTGTGTACATGTATGTGCCCAGGTGTGTGTGCATGTCTCTGCAGGTCAGAGATCAGTGTCCAGTGTATTCCTCAGTCTACCTTGTTGTTTGAGACAAGGTCACCTTTGTCTAGACTGACTGGCCAGTGAGCCCTCAGGAATCCAGCACTGAAACTCTGGGTGTCACATGCTTGGCTTTTTGTGGGGTTCTGAGAAAGTAAACTAAGATGTTCAGGCTTGCATGGGAAGTACTTTAGTAAATGAGCCTTCTCCCCATCCTAGGATAAATCTTAAAGTGTCTTTCTACCTTATTAATTCCTAGGTGAAATGGTATTTGTATGTCTCTATGGAGTTGCCATAGATGTGAATATAAGACTGGACAAGAATTCTTTGATCATGGAGAAAACCTACATATCTCTGGCCAACCAGCGGTCTATAACCATTCACAATCGCACTAATATAATTGCCCATTTCCAATGGAAGGTGTTTGCTACCCAAGAAGAGGAAGACAGAGAAAAATATAGGTATGGTGGGGTAAATCCGGTTAATGGGGTGGGGAGGGGCAGGATGCAGTGCTTTTACAGAGCATTCTCTTTTTCATAATTTATTTTAATTTACATTACATCCCAATTGTTGCCTCCTTTCCAGTCCTGCTCTTACAGATCCCTCCTCCCATACTGCTCCTTCTCCTCAGAGAAGGGGAAGTCCCCCTTGGCGAGCACCCCACACTGGGACACCCAGTCCCAGCAGGACTAGGTACACCCTCTCCCACTGAGGCCAAGCAGTCCAGGTAGGGGAAAGGGATCCCATTCTTAACCATCACAGTGTCTATACCTGAGACACTGGCTGCAGTACAGGGTGCCCCTTGGGAGCTTTGAAACATCAAACACTATAGATGTTCAGTTAAACTTAACCTTGTTATAGTGTAGCAATAACTAAAGATTTAATGGGTTTTAAAATATGACATTCTTTGCTGTTTTTAAAGCACTAATATACATGTGTGCATGCGTGTGTTCCTTTTCACAGCCCTAACTAAGTTTATCAGCTCTTACAATGAGTCTGCAAACAGTCTGTTTTGGACTGGCATTGATGTCACCCCTCTCTTCTCAAAGATGGGTTTAGATGTAATGAGTTTTACATTCTTGGTTTCCACAACACTGCCTAGTTTCTCTGGACAATGTAATTTAATAATGATTTCTTAGTGGGATATTTAATAGTCTGCTTTTATTTTTAATAATACTTCAGATAGCAGCAGAGCTTAGAATGATGTAAAGGCAGCTGGCTTTTAGCTTCCGGCCTAATGGTTATATTCCAGATGTTTCTTCCCATTGGCCCCATCCTTGCCTGTCAAAGCTGCGCTTTCATTTTCTGTCCCTCAGACCTCTCTGAATGAATACATCCTTTGCTTTCATTTCCATTTGCACAAAAGATTAGCCCTGGGAAGCCTCAAGGCTTTGTCTGAAACCAAGTTAGTGTGGAATAAAACTAAAAGTCTCAGGTCCCTGGAAGTCCCCCAGAGCACTGGCCCTAATTGAATCAGAAGGATCCAGGACAGTGATGGCGCACAGTGGGCAGAAGCTCTGCTGTCCAGGCGATGAGCTTCAACCCCAGGGTTACCTCTGTGCAGAGCTCATCCTGCCTACAAACCCCACTGGACCTCGTGGCTTAGAAATGTTAATGAGGTACTTTTCATCCTTAATTATTAATATTTTATAACTGTATGAAACCTCACAATGAGTTAATAAAAAGGGCAGAAGTTTTAAAAGGAAATGCAACATTTAAAAGTGCAGAGGGAACAGTGTCTCCCTTGCTCTACCTGCCCAGATTCTGCAGCTTGGCGGTGAAAGCCTAGCAGCAACTGGAAAGGCCCAAGCACCTTTGAAGCTAGAGTCAGAGCGAGGAGAGAGGAAGGCGGTGAAAGGGAGTCGTGGTGGTACTTCCACAGCCGTGTCTCTGAGTGGCTGGCTGTAGGTATGGCGTGGTGCTAGTACCTGGCCAACATCCAAAAGGTTTCTAGAAGTTAATTTTAGCAGTTAAGGTTAAAAAAGAAGGAGAAGGAGGAGTAAGAGGATGAGGAAGGAAGGAACGAAGGAAAAAAAGAAACTATGTATCAAAGATGTCAGACTATCCAGAATAGGACTTAAGACCCACGTTCTGTCTGTGTTGCTTCCCCTGACACCTATATACTTAGCTTTTAAATATTTTTTTTATTTTATTTAGCCTGTTTTAGTATTATTTTTGCTTGTTTGTTTGACTGGTTGGGTGTTTTGTTTTGGTTTGAAGCAGGACCTCATATATCCCAGGCCAGCCTCAAACTTACTATGTAGTTATGGATGACCTCGAATTCCTAATCCTCCTGCCTCTAACCTCTTCATAGAAGGGTTGCCTGATTTATCAAGTTCTGGGGATTCAACTTAGGGCTTTGTACATGCTAGGCAAGCATTCTACCAAGTGAGCTACACCCATAGTTGTATGTGTGTGTATGTGTGTTCATGTACATGTTTCTATATATATGTGTGTGTGTGCTTGAATGCATTTGTGTCTGTGTGTGCATGTGTATATATGTGTTGTGCGCATGTGTATGTCTATGTGTATGTGTGTCCATGCATACGCAGAAGCCAGAGGTTCATGGTGGTCATCTTTCCCAATCACTCCATAACTTAACTTTTTACGGCAGGATCTTTCATTGAACCTGGAGCTCTAGTTTGGCTGAGCTGACCGACAATCCCCAGGGATTCTCCTATTTCTATATCCCCAGGACTGGAATTATTAGCATGCATCCTGCTCCTAGTTTTTACCATAGGTTCTGTGGAAATGGGCTCTGGACCTCATGTGTACACTGCAAGCACTTTATCAACTGAGCCATCTCCCGACCCCAATCCCACTCTTCTCTGTATGTCTAGTGTATAAAACAAGTTTTCTTATAACATTTATATCTCACACATGTATACAGTGAACTTTGAATGTACTCACTCTCTGTAGATCTTATTTTCCCATCCCCCGACTCAATATCCCAGTAGTCGTCATTTTACTTTCATGTCCTTTGGTTTTCCCCTTGTCTAGTGTCCACATATGAGAGAAGATGCAAATTCTTGTGTTTGTGGGGTGACATCTTACCAGTCCCATCTGTGCTCCTGAAGTTGTCGTACTTGCTTTCTTCTTTATGTCTGAATGAGGCTGTACTGTGCTCATACCACACCACACTTCATCCATCCATATCATACATCCGTATCATCCATCCATGTCATCCATCCGTATCATCCATCCGTATCATCCATCCATATCATCCATCCGTATCATCCATCCATATCATCCATCCATATCATCCATCCATGTCATCCATCTGTATCATCCATCCACGTCATCCATCCATATCATCCATCCGTATCATCCATCCATATCATCCATCCGTATCATCCATCCATATCATCCATCCATATCATCCATCCGTATCATCCATCCGTATCATCCATTCGCACTACTTCTGGCCAGAGGAATCGGTCAGCTCTCCATGGCAGTATCTACATATCTCACTTATCGCAGCCCTATTTGAGGTTTCATTTAAGGCCATGCCTCGCTTTTAAATACAGAGCTAGAGGAGTGGCTTTAGATCTCTGGGTAAGATCATCTTCATTTTCTCTTTGGGTGACATCTGTTTCCCTCAAGTAGATTGATTTACCTAAGTAAAGAGTCTACTGACTGCCACCCTTCCTTCTTCCCCTTGTCTTCTAAGCACCAGATACCAAGAGCCAAAGCAGGGAGTGGGCTAAACTCTGCTGTGCCAATAGCCTTCTTCCTTTTCCCTTTCTTGTTCTTTGATGCACCCCTCAACTTTCATATGACTGTCCTCCCCTTGGATTCTTGTCCCAACAAAAATTGCCAACAGATGCCTATTCTCTCTAAAACAAGGCAAGCTCGGAGCTCCATGTGCTTTACTAAGCAGTGAGTGTGGATGCTGGTACTTTGTGCAATGGCCATGGTCTCCTTTGGTGTACATTCTTGGGTTACATCCAAGGCCACACATGAGTAGCACACAGAGCAGATATCTGTCCATCCCTTCCCACCCACCCCCAAAAAACAGCAAGATCATTAACCAGTGATACAACGCCTCCCTTGTATTCTCTAGCAAGGCCTGGGCAGTGTCGCAGACACCATCCTTTATATACAGGATGCCCCCACTCCCAGTGAGGAACACAGTCACATCTCCCTCATCTCCCATTCCTCTGTCACCATCTCTAGCATGCTCAAACTGTAGAGCAGCAGTTCTCAGCCTGTGGGCCATGACCCACCTGGAGGTTCCCCATCAGATACACTGCATCCAATCAGATATGTCCATTACGATCCATAACAGTAGCAGAATTACAGCTATGAAGTAGCAACTAAATAATTTTGTGGTTGGGGGTCACTGTAACACTGGGAACTGTATTCAAGGGTCGAAGCATTAGGAAGGTTAAGAACCGCTGCTACAGAAAGGTTGACCTTGTTCCCAAGCTTGGCATGAAGAGAACCTGTGTTTAATTAGAGACACATTTTCAGGGATTAAAACGTCCCTTTTTCCAGCCTCCCAAGGACCTTCAATATAACACGAATGTCATGTCCTATACGAGACTTGGTTTTCTTTCCCCCTCCCCACCCCTCCTCCCGGCTGTCTATTTGCAAAATACCTTCCACCTCATTCCTGGGGCATCCATCTATGAGCACAGAAGCTTGTTCAACGGTCTCTATGAAAATGCTAGCACGGGTGACAAATGGTCTTGACTCCCCTTCCATCCATCAAGGTATTGTGCCCATAAAATTTTGGCGAGCCGAGATGCGAGATACGGCTGTCTCTTTTCCCAGCAGAGGAATCTCAGCTCCAAGAAATGGTTTATCTTTTCTATTCTGGGAAGGACAGCCTTGCTCTCTGCATATCTTACTGTGTTGGAACCTTGAGACAAATGTCTGGGCGTAGAAACACAGGGCTATTCCCAGGCCCCAGGTGCTGAACAGAAAGATATACCCTCCTCCTGGAAGAAGTTCCGTTACAATTGTTCTTCCAGAAAAAAAAGCACCCTCCACCCCACGCCACCCCCCAAAAAAACTTCATAATTTGACATTAAGAACCCTTTTAAAAATCACCTTTTTGTTCTATTTCTTGATGTTTTTTTCTGGAGCTAGAAAAAAACACTATTATTGTCAAAAGAGGTGGCATCCTTCTTTCTTCCTTTCTTTCCTTCTTTCCTTCTTTCCTTCTTTCCTTCTTTCCTTCCTTCCTTCCTTCCTTCCTTCCTTCCTTCCTTCCTTCCTTCCTTCCTTCCTCAGCTGGTTCCAGCCAAATGCACTCCATCAGATTCCGTCAAACTCTTTTCCCTCACCTTCAGAGGCTCGGGGTGGGTGTTTAAGGACTTTTGCTCCCAGTGTCCCTGGCAGGGTCACAGGAATTGCTTCAGGAGCAGGTGGCTCTAATTCTAAATTTGTCCAAGACCCCAGAGCATCCTCAGTGGACAGCCCGCACCATGGCTGGCATGTTTATTTCACGACATTCAGGTGCAGGAAATGGCACATCTCTCTAGTTAATTCAATCTTAATTGATATTTGAGCCTGCCACCTGGGCTGCTGTAATAAGTTTGATTTCAGTTATGTTTGGGAGCTCCTTCTCTGGTGTCATAAAAAAAAAAAAAAAAAAAACCTCCAAAGACTTAAATGGCCTCCAATAAACAGCACAGGAGCCTTTAGGCCTCTGTTTATGATATCATCACAGGGTCAACCATTGTCTAGGGTCACACAGTCCATTTGAAGGTGATGATGGCGCCATCGGCTCCCTTTATTCTGTTCCTGTTACAGGCAGGCATGGAAGTGCTTCTCCCAGTTCTTGGAGGCCATGGAACTTTCTGTCTCTTCAACATCCAGTTGCCAACTCTATTAGTCACGTGCCTCACTGCAACAGAATAGCTGACAAAATCAACTATTCTGGCTCACAACTCAAGGGTCCAGTCCATCATGACAGGGTAGTCATGGAAACAGAAGAACGAGGCAGCTGGTTCTATTGCATCTACAGCCAGGAGGCAAATAGTGACTATTTGACTGTTTCTTGGGTTCCTCTTACTTCTCCCTTTTACTCCAGTCCAGGACCCCATCCCATGGGCTAGTGCCACTTTCTGAGGGCCGTGGGTTAACAGCCACCATAGGTCACAATTTCACTTGTAAAATGGGAGAAAGTCTTAATACTCACAGAATAACAAGAGTTAACCTCTTCAAAGTGTGTTCTCATGAGACATCTCCTCATCTGTTAAACCAAGCTGCCTCTGAGGCAAGATCCTACGATTATCACTAAGACGCAGTGGTGAAGCCATGAGCAGACAAGTAGCACCCTGCAGGCGTCAATGTGACGCAGGGTTGTTGCATATCCCCTCTGTAGACTTAGCAGTGCCTCTGACCCCACCTCAAGGACAGAGAGAATGACATCTGGATTTGCTTTCTGCCTTGTTCTGGCTGTTACTGGTCCAGGGTCACATAGAAAAGAAGTATGTGGGAAATTTTTGTTTCATTTTTCCAGTGGGAGAGCTAAGCTCATCATCACCTTCAGATCATCATCGCCATCCTCACTGACACAAGACATTGTCTGAAGTCTCTTACATCCCATCCCCCATTTCTGAAGACTCTCCTGGGTACCATTCTACGTCTTCACTTGTGTCTTTTTATGTACCTCTAGTCTCATGAAGTATATGTTGTTTCAGAAAATAGGCATTTTGGTGGCTACATGTGATATTTTGCACTCCATTTTTCTCCTTTTGTACTAGACTGCATGTTAAGGCCCTTCCTGGTATTCTGTGTGAATCTAACCCACTGATCTGGCTGCTGCAAGATGACCTGCCACATGCCGTCCTTTCCCCACACCTCTTCTGGTGATGGAGCCCAGGGCTCACTCATGCTAGTGTTTGCTTGTTGGGCAACCGTGAAAAAGTCTTCCATGCTTTAATCTGAGAACTTATTCACACAGAATTTTTAACTCGACCTGTTTTTTTTTAATGTAAAGGAAACACTTAATGAATATATAAATTTTGATTTTTTTAAAAAAAATTACACCAGTGGTTAAGATAAAAATCACTTTCAATCTTATGACCCAGAGAAAAACCTAAGGAATATTTTAGTATCTATAAATGCATTCTTTTGCAAAATGAAAATACTTCCCTCCTTCTTTAACTTCCTTTTTTTTTTTTAAATAAAAAGGCAGGTTTCCCAGTACAGAATATTTTGTAACTTGATTCTTTGTCTTTATAAAGCTTCGCTAAGAAGACTGGAGGGATATCACCATGGCTAAATGGCCTCACTCCTCTTGCAGAGGACCATGGTCCAGTTCTCAGAATCCACATAGTAGTTCCCTGCTATCTATAACTCTAGCTCCAGGGTGTCTGAGGCCCTGACATGTAATTTACCCACTTTACATCCCCATACTTTAAAGAAGGTCACTATAGCTCTATCTTTGTTTCTGTCTGTGGTTGCTTTAGAATTTATTGCTACAAGTGGACTTTCCTGTTCCAAGTTATATGAGTTATTTTTCTATTGCTATAATAAAACACCACAAACAAAGCAACTCACTACAAAGGAAGCTTTAATTGGCTTATAGTTGCAGAAGGTTAGAGTTCATGATGGTGGAACAAAGGCATGGGGGAGGGGTGAAGAGCTGAGTGCTCACAGCTCAGCAGGAGGTAGCACTAATCCTGCCCCCCAGTGGTATACCTCCTGCAACACGGCCACACCTCCTAATCCTTGCCAAACAGTCTCACCAGCCAGGGACCAACTATTCAAGTATGTCCGTCTATGGGGGCCATTCTCACTCAAACCACCACACAAATGATGTGCAGTTTGTAAGCATTCCAGAGAGTTGCCAACCTACAAAATAGAAAGAACTGGGTTCCTTTCTTTCCAAGATGATATGGCCAATAGCATAGGGAGAGTACAGCTGGTTACCTTGGATACCGTTTCCTATTTCCCTAGAGGTAGAAGGGAAACGCATGCTGCTTTCTTCCTTGGATCCAGAACACTGAATCCATTAATTTGATACAGCCAAAGGTCTCTGAACACCCAAGCTATTTAAAAGAATCATTTGACAAAATGGAGCCTCTGGTTGTATGAGGTCAGAGCAGAGACAGGATCTTGGGGTGCACACTCAGCCCCCCTCCTTAAGTATGTGCCCCTGGGAACAGGGATAAGGGCCCAGTAGGAGTGCAGGGCAGTCTGCAGAATCCAGGTGAACTTAGAAGGCAGAGGGGTAACGAGGAGAGAGTTGGGAGAGGCTGTCCTCTCACTGACAGCAGGAGACATCAAGAACTAGGAAGTGAGCACAGGAGAAAGCCTCAGGCAAGGCTCAAGCGTCTTACAGGTTTGCCTAGACAATGAAAAGGCTTGACACTGGCAAACCAGTGGTACGGATGGAGCGCCCTCTCCATGCCAGGAACTGAACCAGGACCGGGCTTGTCTGTAAGCCCCTGTCTCTTAGATTAGGAACTTTGCTTCCATCAACTATGTTTTATGGGAACAAGCACTCAGGCTTAGAGGAACTGGGCAACTCCCAGAGTCCTGGAGCTAGGAATTAGATCGTAAAATCAGGGTCTAAACCCAGCCCTTGCCAGGTCCGCATTCTATTCCCTAGATAACTATGGCTAGGAAAGAATTAAGGCAAAGCAAGCTTAACAGGAACAAGATCATCCTTGCTGAAGAGAGGCAGGGCAAATGTTAAATAATTTAAAAATAAGCCCGGAAAACACAACCACTTAAAAGGAAATATCTGTCCAGATACATGCTGAAAAGAAACCCTAGGGGACTTCTGGAAGGAAGTGACAAAAGATGGCCAAACTCTGAAAGTTCTGAGAAGGCAAAACAAAGTCACCAGCCCAGGTACTGAGGACTCAGAGTCCCACAGGGACCCTCACATTTCCTCATTTTCTTCAGGGTCTGTGATGATCTGCTTAAGGAGGAAAAGCAGGAAACCAACGTGATCATTGAAGACTGCTTCTTGGACCCCTCGCTCCGAGAACGCCTTTCCATTATCTCCCGAACCTTCGAGAACCAAAGGAAGCTGATTCAAGGAAACAGCATGCTCTTTCTGAATCACATTTTCACAATTGAGCCCCCGGTGAGCACCTGAATAACTAGCTATGTAGCGAACACAAGTGAGGGTGCAGGGCTGGGGGGCTGCAGGGCTAGGGGTATGCTGGGCTGGAGTGCAGGGCTGGGGGGAGTACGGGGCGGGGGTGGACAAGGCTGGGGGTGCAAGGGGCTGGGGGTGCATGGGGCTGGGAGTGTGCGGGTCTGGAGTGTGCAGGGCTGGGGGGTGCAGGGCTAGGGGGTATGGGGCTAGGGGTTGCGGGGCTGGGGTACACAGGGCTGGGGGTGCAGGGCTAGGGCATGCAGGCCTGGGGGGGTGTAGGGCTAAGGGGTGTAGGGCTGGGGGTACAGGGCTAGGGGGTGTGGGTCTGGGGTGCGGGGCTGGGGGTGTGGGGCTGGGGGTGCACAGAGCTGGGGATAAAGGACTGGGGGTACAGGACTGGGGGGTGCACGGGGCTGGGAGGTACAGGACTAGTGCACGCAGGCCTGGGGGTGCACGGGGATGGGGGGTGCAGGGCTAGGGCATGCATGGCTGGGGGTTCAGGACTAGGGGGTATGGGGCTGGGGGTGCAGGGCTGGGATATAGGGCTGGGGTGCAGGGCTGGGGGTGCAGGGCTGGGGGACAGGGCTGTTTCAGCTAGATTCTCCACTCTGGGACTGACTGGCATAGCAAGTCCTGAGGTCCGGGGGCATAATTGGCGAGAGACACTGCATGAAGGTCGATGGCAAGAATGGCAGTAGGTCACAGTTTCTGTGCCACTGTCCCTGCTTCCTCGGGGCTGCTCAGGATGTGTGGTCTGTGTATGTCATATTAAAACAACCCTGAAAGATAGAGTGAAACCCCCAATATGCAAATAAAGAAATGAGCACTCGACTCTCCTCGCTTGTCTAAGGCCTAGCAGCTGGTGTCCAGAGTTGTAGATTTAGCCCTGATCAGCCTGACTTTGGAGCCAGGACTTGTCAATCTTAGCAACATTGCAGTTTGCAGATGTGTAATTCTTCATCCAGTGCATTTGTGTGATGATGCTTGCCCCCGTGATCACCAAGACTGTCTTCAGACACTTCTAGATGTCCCCATGTAGGCAAAACCACCCAGGACTTCAAATCACTTTGTCTTCAATCCACTCAGCATAGTTACTGACTTCATGGTCTGTGCCAGGCACCATGCGCACCAGGTCCCCGGGAAGAGCACTTGCAAGTTTGCAAAGGATGCAAGTTTGCTCCCAACTACCTGTGACTGTAGTCCCAGGGGATTCTATTCCCTCATCTGGCTTCATAGGCACCTGTATACATGTGGCATGCATAGATACATGATGGCACACACACCTGGTGCATCTCTGCATGCCATATATATATATATATATATATATATATATATATATGCTTAAGGCCTATCAGCTGGTGTCCAGAGTTGTATGTATGTGTATATATGTATATATTTATATATATACATGTATATATATAAAATCAGTGTGCACTTGGTGCCTGGCCATACAGACGTCAGACACTATCAGATGTCTTCTCTGTTGCACTTTATCGTCCTCCTTAGGCAGAATTTCTTACCAAACCTGAAGCCTACTGTTCCGGCTAGACCAGCTGGCTAGAGAACTGCCTGGATCCATCAGTCTCTGCTCCCTAATGCTGGGGTTACAGGGACACATGGCCAGGCACAGTTCTCTTATACGGGAGCTAGGAATTTGAACTCAGATTTTCATGGTTGAAGAACACACATACTTGCCAAGTGATCCATCCCCCAAGCCCTGCTACCAGCTTTTCTATTTTGCTGTGTGCCGTGTATTAAGATACCTGCTTCCTCCTCAATACATCTCACTTAACGGGCATAGAATGGTTTCAGGACAGCAACTACAAAAGGAGTGGAGAGAGGCTAAAGCTTAATCTAAGGGGTTCACTGTTGCTATGTAAGCCAGGTGGAAGACTTGTAGGAAGTATTGCCATCGTTGTCCTTCTGTCTGTGTTTCAGTGGCCAAGTAGGTTTGACAAACAATAGGATCTGTATATGCTATGAATCTCCAAGAAAGGGCTTTCTCCTTGGAGCATGCTCTGGTTGGGTGTGTGTTTGACCCACCATGGGAGTCACTGGCGACATTAGGAATGAATGATACCTTGGGTGAGAGGTAAGGCATCCCCACAGCAAGAAGTTAAAGAGAGCTTCTTGGAAGAACTCTTGGGTGAGTCTCGGGCTTTAGGAACAAAATGATGAGAGTCCATGGAATGTTCCCTCCAGGATGCCAGGAGTCAGCCGCTTCACTGATGGTAAAAAGCTAGGTTGGAAAAAAGGGGGCTGGAGATACAGGTCGAGGCTGAACCTTCTGTCACGTCGGAAATGTCTCCAAGGCACAGAACAACAAAGGGGTCCCCAGACATTTTGAGGGTGAGGCCAGCAAGAGGTTATGTCAGGGTGAGAAGCAGAATTAAAAATAGGTAAAGTCCGGAGATGTGGAAAAGGCCAGGAATGGATGGCTGGAGCAAGCAAGGAGCAGCTGAGCCGGGTGAGAGGAGCCAGCAGCCAGTTGAGGCAAATTCAGACTTTACCATTGTCCCCGGGGCCCACTGTGCTTCCCAGCTAGCAGTGGAGAGCCAGTGTGGCCGCTGCTCAGCTTGATCCTTGGGAGTATGTGAGAGTGGGTGGCGGCAGGAGATGGTTGCCCCATGGGAAAGTCCTATCTATGTGCAAGTGGGAAGTAGGAGGGGGGCGTGTTGAGGCGTGGCCTTTGATGTGCTTTTGAATCACTGTGCCATTCCCATCCCAGGGCATCGCCTTGCTGTCGGTAAGAAACCCATTTTCTTTAAGCGATAATGCACAGAAGTGGTAACTCTTCTAGTAAATAAGCCAATTTGTTTATATTATGTAGAAAATAATACCATTATGAAACTCTGGAAAATCCATCAACAGTGTAAGTGGTCTTTGTGGAATCCACAATGCCCTTTGCCCTTTCTATACAGTGTTTGGATTTTCTTCTCATTGTGGTTTTCACTGATAGGCTCTTGACAATTTCTTTAACAAATGAGCACGAAGGTGTGGAACCCCACCAGTGTCTTCCTGCAGTAGCTCTGACCCTTGGAGTCAGATATGGTAGATTGTTTTTAACGCACAGCTATTAGCACATATGAGTTGTATATACTAGTGGATCTCACTATGGTCACACCCATCATGCTTCGGTCACGTCTGTTCCCTAAGTCCCCTCTTGCCTTCACTAATAGTCGTTCCTACTGCGATAGCAGTGCCTTTGGGGATGGCCCTGCCTTGCACATGTGAGAGAACACATGTGGTTACTTGTGTTTGTCACTTCACCTAACATGGTGACCACTAGTCCTGTACATTTTCATATAAAGGACATGATTTTACTGTTCTTTGTGGGTGAATAATACTCCACTGTGTGTATCTACCATATTTTCTCTATGTGTTCATCTGCAGATGGGTTCCTAGGCTGATTCCATACCTTGGGCATTATGACTAGTGTTCAATAGACATGGATATGCAGTCTTCTTGTGTGTGCTAACTTCATTTCCTTTGGGTACTGGCACACGTGGCTGTATGACAGTTCTCTTCTTTTTATATTTTTAAGTATGGCCTATATCATTGTCTGTCTACAGTAGTTAATTTACATTCTTGAGGTAAGTTATTTATTGATCTTGAATCTCATGCTCCATGATTCGATCAATCTGTATATCATGTATGTCATTTGTAGTGCTTGTAATATAATCTTTAAATTACTTTTGAAGTGATTTTCTGAGAAAGCCCTGTCAGTCCTCCAGCGTCATGGCACATGGGTCTCTTCCTGTAGAGAGCCTGGCTTTCTGAGGCTAGTAAATGAGCTAAGACAATCTCAGCTGATGGCTTTGGAAGGGAGTCACAGGAGAAGGGATTGGAACTGGACACTGGAGAAAGCCTGAGGTTTACTGAAGTGGAAAGGGAGGAGAGTATCCCCAGCTAGGGAGATCATGGAAGCTGGTATTAAGTAGAGGTAAGGTCGTGTTCAGCCTACAGCTCCTTGTCACCCACTGTGATGTTCTAGAGATGCTAGATCTGAGAGATGGCAATGTGTGTTCTTTGCAAAAAGCAGGTTTGGAGTCAAACAAATGGGAAACTGTGTGGAAAAAGAAGAGGAGTGTCCAAGTGGCAGAGTTCAAACAGCTCTCACCCAGGACTACAGCCCTCCCACCGAACACCCGCTGGGGCTGACATTCTGAAGGTCCCAGCTTTAGCCAGTGCTGATGAGGATCCAGACACATTACAGGAGAGCAGTGCACTCAAAGGGAGTTGGAAAGTTTGCCCTGATACCCATGTATGGCTTGAATTGGAGGTGGGTGGTCCAGGTCAGTGGATAGAAGGTGTTGGAAGACAAGGGGCAGAGTAAACAGGTCTGCAGCCAAGATGAGAGTGATTTCATGAGGGCAATAGTGACCTGGAACTGTCCAATGGCAGATACCATGCATGGTCAATAGGAAGGCATAGCGTGTTTTCTGATTGGTCAGTGAGACTGAGATACCACAAGGGTCAGAGATCTCACAGGAATACCTGGCTAATGGATGGATGGATGGATGGATGGATGGATGGATGGATGGATGGATGGAATTCAGAAAATACTAGTGAGTTTGACTCTGAGCATGTCAAATTTGAGATTACTACAGATGTCTAGGAAGCTTCAGAAATGTAGAACCAAAATTGGTGCTGGAAGGGATTCAAAAAGTTCAGGATGAGAAGAAAGATTTGTGAGGGTGCTGTAGAGGTCTTGATCAAAGATGCTGGGACCTCAGAGCGGGAGGAAGGAGAGAAGAACCACTGAGACACTGAGAGCTTCCTCTACACCCCAGGCACCTGGTCCTGCACCACTGCCTGCTGAACTTCTCTCTGAACACGGCTTAACTTTCAGGTCTCCTGTATCAAATGGCTGCTACTTGCTTTCTGAAAGTTTAGGTACAGGTTGGTGATTAGTTTTTTCCTGTGGTTTGATCCCAGTTAAGCAGCTTCTTGCT
Source organism: Apodemus sylvaticus (assembly GCF_947179515.1). NCBI lineage: Eukaryota > Metazoa > Chordata > Mammalia > Rodentia > Muridae > Apodemus > Apodemus sylvaticus. Next base: position 19,278,990 of record NC_067492.1, on the reverse strand, counting down.
CTGAGTTGATCTTGCAGCAGAAGCAGAAAAGATTAAGAGCAAGCAGTGTTACCAGCTGAACTAATAACCAATCTCAGCCACATTCTACCCAAATAACCAAAATAACGGTCATCATCAGAGGTATAGGCACCACATTCCCTTCCAGTGGACTAGCTGCTTGGCCTCTGGCTGTGGAGGAAGGAGAGCACATTCAACTGAGGTAAACATAAAGGAAACTCAAAAGCAACAAACAAGCAATAAAATCAAAATAACCCCAATACCTTAGGGTCTGAATAGAAAGAAGAAACATCACTTTATTTTACCAGGTCGACATCTATAAGGCTTCATTCTTCAAGCACATCAGCTAATACTAAAGTTTTGCTTAGTCTTGCATATGGGCTGGATGCCCTGCACATTGCGTATTTTATGAGAACATTGTTCCAATTTCAGAGGCTCTTCCCGTTTAAAGCAAGGAGATTCAAGATCAGGAAATCAATCGTGTCCCTAAATTGCCCAAAGGTGGTGATGGGTTTGAATTTAAATCTCGTTTTATTGATATTATCCTGTGAGGAGCTGTTTGGCTCAATCCTGGAGGAATGAAAGGCCTCAGACTCTATAGTGCCAAGTTCTTGCTGTTCCAACATCTCTCCACTTGGCCCTTTGGTGGTTTTATGAGAAACCCCCTAGAGGCTCATGTTTGAATACTTGGTCCAGAGTTGGTGAAACTGTTTGGGAAGAATTAGAAGGTGTGGCCTTATTGGAGGAAGTATGCCATTGTGGGTAGGGTTTGAGGCTTCAAAAGACTCTTGTCATTCCCAGTTAGCTGTCTGCCTCCTGCTGGTGGTTCAAGATGTGAGCTTTCAGCTGTTCCATCTGCCATAGCTTTGCCCTGCCATCATGGACGCCAGCCCTCTGCCAATAGCCAAATCAAATGCTTTCATAAGTTGCTTTGGTCATGGCGCTCTGCCACAGCAATAGAAAAGTAACTAAGATGGGCCCCGGGTCTTAGCAAACTTCCTTCTCACACCCATTCTTTATGAAAGGAGGCCGTAACTATGGGCATTGGGTCTGCAGCTTGTGAACTTTCAGGAGTTAGATTTAGGTGTCTTGGTTCCAAAAGAGGGCATCAAGGGCCCAGAATGACCAGGAGACAGAAAAACAAAAAGAACTTTTAAACTTTGTAAAAATGTGGTCAATTATCTGTCGATATTTTCAAGGCAATTAGGATTACTGAGGACTCTTTAGTATGTGAGACATAACTATTGACTTCAAGTTTCCCATATACCAATTCTTTTGATAATATCTTGGCATATGATACCTTGATAATTTCTTAATGTCATTAGCTTGGCTTTCTTCATTTATTGCTTACCAGGGAAGGCATGGAGTCAAGTAGACTACAGATAATGTGTCAAGCTGCCTGCTTCCACATGAGATCTTTCCCTGTCTCCAGAAAGAACTCACCAAACAGAGTCTATTATACGTGTTATTTTTGCCTTCCAGAAAAGCAAATGGAACTGTTTCATAAATATAATAATATTCACTTGTGCCAGGTGGACAATGCCTGGGCTGAATTTTGATGGTCTCATTCTGTGGTTTCCTCTGCTTGAGTCTCCTGGGTCTCCCTGAAAGAGAGAAATACAAAAAGACAAAAAACTCAGTTCTGAAAATGGAGAGGTGAGAGAATATCACAAGGCGAAAAGAGTGAATTAAGGTTTTGCTTCCCATGGGCTTCTGGTGACCCTCCCAAGACCTCAGCGCGGATGCAAGCATCCTGTCTCTGAACTGCAGTGCTGCTGGCTCAAGTCACACTTTGAAGATACAGCAATTTTCTGGACATGGAACATTTAGTATTTTCTCCAAAAGAAAGGTCTGAATATTTGAAGATATTTTCCCAAATAGCTGGCTGCATGTCTAAAGTATTTGAGCTGGCCCAACGTTCCTGCCTCTCCTACCCCACCCCACATCTCCTCCATCAGAGTAGACCTAACCCAGCAACCTTAGGGAAACTGAGGCTTCATCTAACTGAGCTATCAAAAGGAAGAGAGGCTCAGTCATTTTCTTATTACCATGCAAGTAATAGTAACCTCACTCTCACGTTATTTAAGCCTCTGAGAAACATGCTGTCCCAGCAATTCAGACTTGAATTTGAGCACAGCTCAAATTTAGTTTACTGGATCCTTTTCCTCATTTGGCATAGAGGGTGAGCTCAGCAGAACCAGGTTGGGTGCAAGTCCAGATGGCTAACAAAAAGATGCAGTGCTTTTTGTCCTGCATAGTCCTTCCTCTGCTCCAATCATTAGCTGTGACTCACAAGGCAAACACGTGGGCGCTGACTCCTTGCAAATGGACACCAGGAAGGAGCCCAAGGACGTGGATCTGCTGAGATGGAACTGCCCTTGACAAGCTCTGCCAGTTTGGTTGGCCATCCTTTAGCCTTGTTCATTAGGATTCTCTTTTCCAGTCTTTGTGCTAAGGCCCATTTTTTGGCCCTTGTACCAGAACATTGACTGTTGCGTTGAAGAACCAGTGTGGGTGGAAAGAAGCCCAGGGAAGCCTTAGAATCAGCAAGGCTGCTCATTAAACTGGCCACTACCTTTCCTTTCTGGGAACAAGAGAAAGGCTCAGACATCCCACATGGCCACCTCCACTAGCTGAGAACCCCAGGGAGTTCTGTATATTTGGGTTGAAGATAAAATCAAGACAGAAAGTGCCTTTTGTAAATGGATAGATCATAGGACTCCCTCTTAGCAACCTTTATGATCATTATTTTGAGCATAACAACTTTCCTTGACTTTCAGAGTCCCAGCTGAAGGAACCGAGCAAATGTCCCAGCTCTGTGCCAGTTTGGTCTTTTCTCTCAACAGTAATCAGGATAGTTAGTGCACTTGTCAATTGTTTTAGAGTTTCGTTTATTATTTTTTATAATTGTTGTTTGAGACAATTAGCATTTGTACCAAGAGTCATAGCTTTTAGTATTGGTTGGATCTGTTCTAAGTAATGGAAAAGATGACAGCATTTTGTTGGTAGATTGGTCATTGAGAAGAATTTGGCATTGAGGGTTGGAGAGATGGCTCCATGCTCAGGCTAGCTTGTTGCTCTTGCAGAGGACAGGAAAGTTCAGTTCCTAGCCCCATATCCAGTGGCCCATGCAGTGCTGCAACTCTGGCCTCCATGGGAATATGATGCCTTCTTGTGTCTGTGTGGACATCTGCATACATGTATGCATACATACACACACATGTACACACTGAGATAAAATTTTAAACTAATCTTTTTAAAAAAATATTTAGAAAAGACATTTTGTTTTGAGAGAATGCTTTCTTTCTGAGAAAATTTCTTTTTACTTCATTATTTTGGGACATAGAATCTCCAGAGCTTCTCTTAAACTCATGGGCTCAAGTGATCTTTCTTCTTCAGCTTCTAGAGTTGCCAGGACTGGAGCAACTCTTCCTGTCATGTAAGGTAAATGGTGGGATAGTTGAAGGTGTTTATGCTGCCAGGCATGAAGGAAGTCACTTTGTGTCAGAGCTCCACTTAAGGGCACTGTCCCCATATCCTATTCTGAAGGGACAGGACTTTGACCCTCACTCAACACAGGAGAGCTTGATAAGGAGCCATCAGTGCGTCTCTCAGGAGCATGAACACATGCATGTGGGCTTTGTTCTCTAAAAGAACCTGCTTTGAGTCGCCTTCCAGAAGAACCCAAGCCTATGTGGAGAGTATCACACTGTTCACAGGGGGAGGGGATTGCCAGGGCAGAATGTTTCAGATAAGTCTGAGTATCAATGGTAATGGTTCTAAATGTCCTTTCTCCATCCTTGGCATAGTGAGAGAGGTGGGCCTTAACCCACTTTTAGTATTGCAGAGGTCTTAACAAAGTCAGGGAAAATACCATACACTCCTAGCCTCTGTGACCCCTACTCCCACCTGTCTCTTTCTCTCTCTGAGACCAGGCTATCCTAGAACTTTCTCTGTAGACCAGGTTGACCTCAAACTCACAGAGATCCGCCTGCCTCTGCCTCCTGAGTGCTGGGATTAAAGGCATGTGCCACCACCTCTCTGCTCAGTTTCTATCTTTAAAGTGGCGATAAAAGGCCCTCACAAAGGTGAAGACTGAGCAAGATGAGGGGCCGGAACTGTGAGCACAGGTGATGAGAACTTGAGCTCTCAGGAAACACTTGCAAACTTGTGGTTCTGAGACACGCTTGCCTGTTTGCGAGTTACAGATGGACTGGAAAGCTGACTGCGTGAGTCCCACTTACGCATGGAACCAGAGAAACAAATGCACTTCTTTTATTTAACACACATAGGAATTCACATCGTAGACACTGAGTCCTCCTGCCTTCCAGATCAATCAGGAATGTGTAAATACACATGTAACTCTGCCCTTGCGCTTTACATGCCCACTTAGCACGATTTGGGGGAAATGGTCTTATTGGCACCATTTATTTTTGTGCATACCTGACATTGAGCATAAAAGAACTACAGCAGCCTCAGATGGCATCTGTCGGTTAATTGAGGCTAGAAGATCCACCCTAAATGTGGGCTTCACCTCTCCATAAACCAGACTGAGTAAAGATGAGAAAACAAACTAGACAGCAGCCATCTTTCTCTGCTCCGAGGACAAGATGCGACCAGCCACCCCAAGCTCCTGATGTCCCTGCCACAATGAACTGTGCCCTCAAACTGTGAGCCAAAAGGAACCCTTTAAAAAAGCCGGTCGCCTTTAAGGACACCTCTCTTCCCTGTGTTTATCACTTGTCACGGGCCGGCAGCTGCCTGCTCAGAGCATCCAGAGAGGCTCAGCACTACCCATGAGGTTGCTTGGTCCACGGTTCTTATTCAGAAGGAACTAGAAAGCTCCAAGAATGATAATGGAACATTGGGCCAATGAGCATAGAACATTAGACTTAAAGATTCAAAGCCAGTTCCCTATAGTAGTAGGTGCCTCGACTCATAAGTGAAATAGAGTTCTACTCACCATAGAGCTGGGAAAGACAAAAGCAGTGGAGAAAAGGGGGAGATGGTTATATTAGACCTGGGGGCAACTGTATATTATTATTATTATTATTATAATAGAGTAATCATACTCTAATGGTAATAAAACTCACATGTGAACTGGGGAGAACAGCCAGAGGCGAGAGAGTGAGTCTTTGAGATAGAAGAAAAATGGAGCAGCAGAGATCCAAGTGAGGGGCAAATCCAGAGACTCAGAGAGACAGGATATTGATGCTGCAGCCAGTGGGGAAATTCCTGAATGTTTTGATTTTTCTGAAATGTCAGAGCTGAGCAATAAAAAAAAAAGAGAGAGAGAAAAGGTATTTCCAGGAGCACAAGTGAACCAGGAGTTAATTACATCCGGGTTGGTAAGATGTAAGGTGGGAAGATTGGCAGGCAGGGAGTACCAGGTGGCCATTGTAGGCATATTGCCTGTTTGTAAGGTTTGTTCTTTGATCTGCTAAGAAATGCCATAGGTTTGGTTTCTTTTTTTTTTTAACCAACATTTTGCTAGAAGGACATAGAAGTTTACCTTTCAGTGACGCCCAGCTGAAAGGAGCTAGAGAATGCCACCACGCCACCACATCACTCTGGGGGAGGAAACAGGATGACCACACTTTGGCTCTGATAGATACACAACCCTGTTAGTTCCCCAACACACACCCTGACCCAGGAGAGGACTTTGGGGTAGCATCTGTCCTTGGATTATCTCCCGTGTTGCCCAAAAGATTCAAGTTACCAGTGGATGCTGCGGACTCAGTAGAGTGGCTGCAGTTCTGCATGAGAACACCCCAGCGCTGGTCCCCATTCAGCCTGAGCCCTATCGACTGGCTCCTTAGCCACCAGAGAACCCTCTCACCATATTAACTGGGTGCCAGTACCCCTTTGTCTGGGGAAAGCCAGACTACCCCTCTCAATTGTGCCTCAGCTCCCAACCCTTCATTTCTCCATAGCAGACTTATTTGACCACAGCAGGTTCAAGGGTGCTTGGAGGCTCAAGCCGTGCTGCCCCCACTGTGGCCTGGAGGCCATGAAGATGGTCTTGCTTACCCTGAACAATAAGACTTCTTTTCACATGTTCTGAGATAATCCAACTTGCAGGTCATCCTTTGGAGACCACTTCCTAACGACTCACTGACATTTTTCTAGTCTGTGTTGGAACAAGTTAGCTGTATCTACTCAGGGTCTGGTCAGAGCAGAGGTCTAAACCCTCCAGCAGATTCGCATTCATCACATGGATTAAGAAGCCCAAATCCTCAGTCATTCTTAGCAAGGATGCCCATTGGTACGTCTACAGTTAGCTGAAGACTCAGCTGAATGGCTGAGCTATATCTGCTTGGCCTGTCACCTTTTCTAAGTCTGAACACCCTTAAACCCTACCCAGGGGTCAGGCATTTGCCATTTATCAAAGGGTAAAAATATTTGTTTCAAGCTCTTGCAAAGAAAACTCTGCAGTGAAATGGCCAAGTCTGTGAGAGTGCTTAGAATTGCTCTGTCCCCTCCGGGATCTCAGGGGCCTCTCTGGGCACTACGGTTGTGTGGTTTTGAGGGTTGTCCCGAATGCAAGAAAAAAGGCAGAAGGCAGCTTCAGACATAATCCATGTCTGATAATAACTACACGATGTGCAAGCAGAGTAGAAACAGTTGACTCTGTGATTGGCAAGCACCTACCAAGAGCCACCTCTGCTTGGGTGCGGGAGACGAGGGGTGAGTGGCTACCTCTCTTCCCTTGAACTTAGCTGGAGATGCAAAGCCACCTCATGACCTTGGCAGCCTTGCTGTTGCTTCTTAGAGCCTTGGTGTCCTCCCTTACTCCGAAGTCGGGAGGAAGACGGCCTGAGAAGGTCACGGATCAGACCGATTGCTCTTGTAAGTCAAAAGTGTGTCTAGTTTCCTGTTTTCCACTCTTTGCCTGATGCTGCCTTTTCTCTAGGTGGTGGGTTGAATGGAGGACCTTACCTCTGAGGCGATGATGTCAGCCATGCGTTCTCTTCTCCATCCTTTGTTCCAGGAGTATTTTTCCTTCCAGCCAGACTGGATCTGCTATGCTTTGGGGACCGTCTGAAACCGGAGTCTGATTATTTATTAAGCTGTCTTGCCTCGGTTTTCTATTGAGCTCTGTATAGATTTCTAAATGTGTTTAGTACTTCTGCTCATTTGGCCCTATTTACAAAAACCTCAGGAAAAGGCACATATTTTCTCCCCGCTGCCTCTTCAACCTTTCAGCTTTTCCTTCTAAGGAGAAACAGGGCTGGCTGGTGGTCAACAAACACCTAGGGAGCCTGTACTGAATACATTTTGTTTCCAGGCCTTGGAGCGGGGGGGTCTTGAAATCCAGTGCAATTAACACCTCTAGCAGCCTAAGAAATCAGTGAAAAAATACCAAATTAATATAGTCAACACAATATTTTAAATCAGTTTTCCCCTAGTAGGTAGATTCTGGTAGGTAGCTTATTCCTACACAGTAGCAAAACTTGGAATCTTAGTTAGGGTTTTACTGCTTTGAACAGACACCATGACCAATGCAAGTCTTACAAGGACAACATTTAATTAGGGCTGGCTTCCAGGTTCAGAGATTCAGTCCAGTATCATCAAGGCAGGAACATGGCAGCATCCAGGCAGGCATAGTGCAGGCAGAGCCGAAAGTTCTACATCTTCATCTGAAGCCTGCCAGCAGAAGACTGACTTCCAGGCAACTAGGATGAGGGTCTTAAAGCCCACACCCACAGTGACACACCTACTCCAACAGGGCCACACCTCCTAGTAGTGCCACTCCCTGGGCCTAGCATCTGCAAACCATCACACTTGGGTTTCTTACTATGGTTTTCAGGGGGCATGTGAATTAAAATGACAGAATCACACTGAGCTGAGCGCCATGCTCCCTTGGGCCATTGCTATGGTTCAACAGAGCAGAGGCATTTCTAGTTCCTGTCACTCACTCAAAAGTTAGGAAGCCAGGCACTCCTCTCTCTGTAGTCCCTGCAGACCTTTTTTTTTTTTTTTTTTTAAGGACAGCCCTTTCCATGTATATTCATGTCAATCACCCTGCTAATGGCTAAGCTCCCTGCAGTCTTGGCCCACCCTGTTTCCTCTGACATCCCAGGACTGAGTATGCATGGGGCAGATAGCAGATGCTCACTGAACACATATATCTTAAAAAATGCTTTGTTCCACAAAGCATGATAACACACCCCTGCAATCTCAGGGAAGGAGACAGAGGATTGTGAGTTTGGGGCCAGCCTTGGCTACATAGTAAAAAGTCCTTTTTTAAAGAAAAAAACTATCCTTCCTGGTTTCCTCTTTAAGGCATTTCATATTCATAAACTCACTGGAATTGAGTTTATTGCATTATCTTTTGAACTTGTTCAAAATTTGTGCCACTTGATAAGTTACCAAGCCACGTATGTCACATCTGCTGAGTAAAATAGTGTCTTCTCATGGGTGGTAAGAGTGTTTCCTTCAGGTTCCAAGGATTTCAGCCTTCATGTGCAGTTTAGTGAGAATGTGAATTAGTACGGCCACCACAGAAAACAGTGTAAGTTTCCCAAAGAAATCAAAATAGAGCTACTATGTCACCCAGAGTTTCTCTTCTTGCTGCATATCCCGAGGAATGGGACATAGAATTGCACAGGCCCAGTCTTATGTTCTCTGCAGCATGATTTAAATAGCCAACCTGCTGAACTTCTTAAATGTCCATGGGCAGGTTGTATAGGACCTGCGTCGGCACAGGACAGACCAAGACCAAGTTCTCAGCACAAAGGAGATTTATTTATCCCAGAAGGACAGAGGGCAGGGGAATTAGAGAGAAAGACAGGAGACAGAGGACAAGGAAGAAGGGGAAGAGACAAAGGGGAGGGGAGGATGGAGGAGGGACAAAGGACTGCCTCTGGATAGAGGAGACAGATATGGACCATAGGTAAATGACAGTTTATAAAGGGAAAAGGGGAAACCTGGGTTAGCATGAGCTGGTTTTTTTTTTTATTGTACATGTTAATTAAGGTTGCCAAAAAGGGAACTTTTGACTGCTGGACTTCAGAACTTTGATAGCTGGACCTTGGTTAGTCAGCCTCAGGAAGAGGAAGTGGCCAAATAAAGGAACAGACCTTGGTGACTAGCTTTAGGAATGTAACCTATGGTTTCCAAGGGAGAGATAAGTGTGGAAGGGAAAAGCCTGCCACCGTGTGTGCCTGCTAGAGCCCTTCACAGGCAAGTCAAGAATGAGATGCGATATATACATACAAGGGAGTATTGTTCAGCCTTAAAAGAGATGCCCTCTTGGATGGGTAAGGTGCGCTCAGTGGGTAAAGGTGCTTTCTGCGAAGCCTGGCATCTGGAGTTTAATTCTAGGTACCCAAACCCTCTAACATGTGCAGGGCATCAGGTTGGGGGGGGGGGTCCCCTGACATTTGCAACAACATTGCTAAGTGAATCAGGCTAGACCCAGAAAGGCCAGTACCATAGCTCATGTTCTCAGGCGTATGCAGGCCATAAAAAAAAGACAGCTTGTACAAACAAGAGCAGAAAGGCAAGAGCCAGGACTCAGAGGGCAAGTGGGAAGATGCTGGTCAGACAACTGTGAGCCCTGGAGAGCCAGTGCACAGCACAGTGCCTGTAGCTGGTCACACATAGAATAGACCTAAGATCCCTGCGGGGTACAAGAGAGGAACTGCTTAGGAAATGCATGTGCTGATCTACTTAACCATAAGGACCATTTGCTATCCAAGCACGGGCCAAATATCCTTAAATATATGGGGAAGAAGTCATGAAATTATCACTTGAAAACAATGCCTTTCTTTCTTGTTCCTGTTTCAGGAAGGTGATGTCTGGCCCAACTCGTCAGCTGAAATCACTGTGTACTTTAACCCTCTAGAGGCCAGGCTCTACCAGCAGACGGTTTACTGTGACATTTCAGGTATGGACTTGTTCTGTGTGGTCACCAGGTTATCAAGTGCTCAGAGCATGTGTGTATGTCCATGTATGTATATATGTATATATATGTGTGTGTGTGTCTGTGTGTGTATATCTGTGTATGCATGTGTATATGAATGCATGTATGTGTTCACATGTGTATGTATGTGTATATACATATATGCATGTATATGTGTACATGTATGAGTATATGTGTGTATAAGAATGTGGGAGATCATGTACTCAGGTCATTCAGTGCTACATGATACCAATAGAAGGATCTATGTCCAAAGGGGCATCTCTGAATCCACTTCATTAAAGTCTGCCCCTTGGCAAAGCTTTAAAGTAATAATCAATTTGGATGGAAAGTAGTGGGGCAAAGTGAGAGTGAGGAAGGATCTTACGTGGTCTCAAAATGCCATCCATCAAAATACTTACCAGTTATAAGCGGAGGAAGTCAGTTTTACAGTGAAGAGCACAGAAGATGGCATCTTAGTTATGGAACAAGTGGCCCCCTAGGACCACTCCAAAAGGATGCAGCTAGGACACAGCGTCCTGTCAACAACATCAGGACCAGTCTACCACATCCTCTGGCCTGACCCAGGGGATGCTTCAGGCAAACCAACTGAAGCACAAATTGCCAGATTCAGCCTGGATAGTCACAAACTCCAGTGTCGTGAAAGTCAAGGGAGGAAGGAGAGCTATCCAAGAGAGACTGGAGAGCACTGTGGTGGTGACCTGATCTAGACTGAACATGCTGCTGCAAAGAGCACCCACGGGGAAGAGACAAGGGAGTTCTTTAGCCTTCTGGGGAAATTTGTCCTTTTTCATTATCCACCCATTGAGTCATTCATTGTCTGGTAAGACAGCCTCTCACTTCATGCCCTGGGCAAACCTGAAACTCACTGTGTAATCCAGGCAGGCCTCAAGCTCTCAGAGCTCCTACCTCAGCCTCCCAAATGCCGGGATTACAGACGTGAGCCACCAACCACATCCAACTTCTCTAACTCTGTATTAGGATTTGTTGCTTTACTAACTTCACATGACTCTCTTTGGCCCTCAATATGAGAGACACACGTCTAATTTACCTTTATCTTCTTTCCTTTGCTATGCTTATGGAGTCATAATTTACATACGGTAAAATTCACCCTGTCTCTGCCTTTTGACAGCCCTGAGTAGTGGTATCGCCCATACCCAAATCAAGATAGGGAGAACCTCCCCATCATCCCACAACGTTCTTTGATGCCTTTCATCGTCATCATCGCGTTCTTACTGTATTTATATCATGAGTTTTACTTACAGCTTTAAATTGTATATTAAACCCTAATGGTTTTGTTCCCTGGTCCTTATAATGCCTCTCTTAGCATATAAGGATACTTGTATACCTAACCTTTCCATCAATATTCTGCAACCCTCCCCTTCTGCCTTCTATGGGTTTGCCCAGTTCTTTAATAAGCTCATTATTGAGAACCATAGTTAAACATAACCATAACTATAGTTGCATAGATATCGTCACTCCAAGAATGTATGTTCCTAAGGCCTATACCAAGGAGTCTCTTTATAACCATCAGTAGCCGTGCTGCCTACCTCTGCTGTTTCATCTTAGGTTGCCCAGGGTAGCATGGATGCTCTGATTCTTTAAACTGGAAGGATGAATAATGAGTACACAGTCACCCCAAGTCCCACCAACTGTCCCCACCCACTCTCCCACATCCATGAAGCCATGCTCCTCCACCAGCCTTGGGCTGCCAACCAGAGACTGTGCTAGCCTCCCCTTCGACACACCTACCATCATACATGCCATGGGGATGGTTTCCCTGCTTTCCCATATAATCTTAACATCTCTGTATTCATCCCTAAGCAAAATGGTCTCAGCTTCCTGTATTTTTTTTGAAATTTCGATGTGGGAATATGCTGCAAGCACCAAGAACATAGAGCTAGCTATTCAACAAAATGGTCAATGAAAGAGCAGATGATTGAAACGAAAATACACCCAAATGGGTGACGTTTTCCTTGCACATCCCACATGGTGAGGTGGGATTCTCACCATGGCCCCATGATGAATGCGGAATGGATGAGAAGTTTCGGATAGGCATATATATATCACCTTCCCATGCCACAGACCAACATCCAGGACACCGGACGTCTTAGGGGGTGTGCAGGAAATGTTTGGCAGGGTGGCAGTGTTCAGACATAGCCTGGAAGCATGCCAATGGCCCCCATGCCACAGGTGGTGGGACCTCCTCCAGCTCTGCGGGGACACAGTGCTGGGCGTCATTCCAGGGGGCTGGGCTGCTCTCCAGGAGGTTCCTAAACAATACACCACGAGCTATATTCATCCATTGTTTCCTTTTGTGCTTTCAGATTCTCCCAGCAGATCTCTTATCCTGGGTAGACCACAATGCAGTGTTCTCCCCATCTGCGTGTCACTCTTCTTTATTTTGTTAGTCATTTATTAAAAGATTCAGTTGCCAAGGAGGGGCTCTGTTTATGTAGTGATTCCATATTATCATTCCTGTAAGTTCTGTGCAATTCTGTGTCCTTTGGAGGGCTGTTGATTACTGGCTATTATCTTCAACCAGCTGGCAAAACCCCCTGGTCCTACCTCACCAAGGAACACTTTGTTAAGTGGATAGAAAAGTTCCTTCCTGGCTGCCTTTCTTTTTGTTTGCCTTGGCTTTAAGATGCTGCAGTAGTTTGTTTCTTTCATCGTGCTGCTAAGTACTTGACAGAAGCAATTTAAGGGAAGAAGGGCTTAGTTTGTCTCTCCATTAGAGAGGGTCCAGTCCTTCCTTCAAGACACCAAATATGTAGCAGGGAGACTCCTCACATCTCAACAAAGTAGGATGCAAAATACTTGGGCTGGAAGGGGTGCTATGCTACAACCCTCAAGGGCTGCTCCCCAAGAATTACTTCCTCTAGCTTGAATTTCCTGATGGTTCTAAAGTCACCAAAAATAGCTCAGCCAGTAGGAGACCAAGTATCTGAACTTGTGAGTCTATTTTGCATTCAAATCGTAAAGGATCTCTATTTTCATAGAAGTAAGTACATAGAGTTCTGATTCCTTTTCACACTTATTTTTAAAGTAAAAGATTGTGTGTGTGTGTGTGTGTGTGTGTGTGTGTGTGTGTGTGTGTAAGAGCAGTCAGTGTTCTTACCTGCTGCCACCTCCCCAGCTCCCACCTTCAAGCTTTTAACTAAGGTACCAGTGGACTTCAGTTGCTACATTTATCTCTCTTTGCTTTCAGGTTAGTGTTAGGAATTGCCCTGTGCTTTGGTGTGCTGTGGTTCCACTGGGGCAGGTTTGCCTGTGCCAGCCCTGTATTTGGTACTTGCTAGGTTTCTTTATACTGTGCACATTTTATCAATCTTGGAAAATTCTCATCATCAGCCTCCTTCGGTGCTGCTTCCCTTTCTTCTCAATTCTCAGTTACCTCAGAAGTAATCTCTTCTTCAACCTCCTTATCTCCCCATGATTTATATATTTTTATTACGCTTATCTGCTTGTGTACGTGTACATCCAGCACAGCACATGGGTGGGCGTCAGAGGACTACTTGGAGTCTGGTCGGTTCTCTCCTTACGCTGTATGGGTCCTGGGGAGGGATCTCTGACCACCCGTCTGGGCAGCGATTGTTTTGCCTGCTGGGCCACCTTGCCACTGAACTCTGTTCTGAGTATTTTATTCTGTTATTTCTTCTGCTTGACTAATGATTTCTTTAGCCTTATCTATTCTTGGTATACTCATCTACCCAACTTTCCATTTTTATTGATTTCATTTTTACAAATCATGTAATTTTATATTTCCATATTTTCTTCCTTCATTGTGGTTTCTATTTCTTACTACTCCTCTTCAAATCTGTCGGGAAGGCCATGTTAGAGTTTCTCTAACAATTTTCTATTATGTACCTCTGGGGTTTCTTGTGGAAAGTACTGATTTTCCTCTGAAACTAGACTGTTCCCTCAGATAGTTGGAAATGTTTATATTGTAAAGTCATTTAATGAGGCTATGAGGTTCTGAACACACTCTTTTGGGCAGGGATTTTTGTTAGTTCTTCTGTCACACCTCTTCAGCAGCCTATCTAATGGTGTGCACGTCTGGGTTGCAAGTCTGTCCACGGGCCTTTGATTTCTCTCAGGACCATCTTCCCATCGTCAGACTGTTAGCTACATAACAGGCCTCATCGCTCCATCCTAGGCCAGTAGGTGGAACCTTCCTGGGCTGTTCTTGTTGCTGTTGTTTTTAGAGGTAGATTTTCCATGGTTCTAGGTTTATGGAAAAATCTTGGTTTAATATTCTGTTCCCAGATAAGAACAAGTTTACATCTTCTTAGTGTGTGGGTAAACAGGAGCCAGGAGACCATGACACCTGCGCCTACTCTGCAAATCACTGGACCTTCTTAGACTCATGTTGCTATTTTACTAGGCTTAGGTACACCCCCACCTTCATTTCTACTATCTGGTATTATCCTTCCTTTATTATGAGCTTAGATAAATGCTAAAATGTATATCTATCTGTTTTCAATTGCTTTATTTACTCTTTACATAGGAAGTGCAAGATTGATCTGAGTTAGCTAACTCTGCCTTGTCAGTTCACAGATTTAACAATTTTCTTATGTTTCTCAAGTTAATGTCCTTAGAGGATCTGTACCAGTCTCAACTCTGGCTACATTAAAAATGTAGATTATTGGGCTTCATCTATGTTTTATTGAAGCAAAATTCCGAGAAAGCAGTGCTGGAGAATGTGCATTTAAAATGAGGATGGAAAAGTAATTACAACCAAGTTGCAGGATTAAAGATTCATATACAAGGAAATGGGTTTTATTTCTGTATCCCAACAGTGAAGGGTGGGAAAATGAAATTTCAGAGAGCAATATTGCTTAAATAGCATTATGAATATAAAGTACTCAGAGATAAACCGGACAAAACGCAAGATCTGTGCAGTGAAGTGTATAAAAGATAGCTGTAATTACAGACCTGTACAAAAATGGAAAAGTCCACACTGCCTGTAATCAGTGATTTAGTGATGTTACAATGCCACCCACCCCCAGGTATGTATAGATTTGATGCAATCAAAATAATAAAAAAAATCTCAACTGCTTTTAAAAATAGGAATACACAAGCTGTCTCTGAAATTCCTGTGGAGGACCTGGCTCCCGTGGAGAGATGGCTCTGTGGTTAAGAGCACTGGCTTCTCTGAGTTCTTGAGAACCTGAGTTCAGTTCCCAGCACCATGCCAGGTGGTTCATGCTACCTGTGACCCCAGCTCCAGGGAGACATGTCACCTCTGGCATTCTCTCTCTCTCTCTCTCTCTCTCTCTCTCTCTCTCTCTCTCTCTCTCTCTGTGTGTGTGTGTGTGTGTGTGTGTGTGTGTGTGTGTGTGTGTTTCTGTCTGTTTCCTCTCTCTGTGTATGTGTCTCTCATACATACAATTTTTTAAAAATAATGAAAGTAAACCTCCCAAGTTTCCTGTAGAAATGCAGAGAATCTGGATGACCCAAATATTCAGAGGTTCAGGAACTAGAACCTGCAGACCTTTGACACTCTTCTTCAGCCTGTCATAGACCCTCTATGAATGTCCAGTGATCCTAGCTCCTGCGACCAGCAGTCCTTCCCTGTACAGATAACCCATCACCTTTGCTGCCAATAATCAAACTAATACAATATCGCTGTTTGGTGTTTATAAATACACCCACCTATGAGCACAAAGACTTCCAGCAAGTATCATTTGAGGCTCTCGGTGGCTCACTGGGGTGGCTGCACACTGCTTTTATTTCACAGATGAGAAAGTTAGAACAGAAAACTCGGGTGAGCTGCCTGCCTGAGGAACTCTGCATCCAGTATTTGAATCCAGTCTGAGCCATCCATACTCTGCCACACATCCCATCCCCTGGCAAGTTCCTCACCATTCCGTAATGACACAGAACCTGTGAAATGGTTCAATTATTGCAGCTAGGAGAAATGCCCAGGGGCCTAACTCATCCAGAACGCCACCCAGTTTCCCCAAGATGCCTAAAATATAAACCCAGCAACTCACCTGACACTACTGTATAATACCAAGAATTTAAAACATTAATTACCTATAAGCTTATCAATGGTTGACCATATCTACTCCCCAATACCAGATATGAATTATATTTTCTTTCTAGGCTGCTATGTCCTGGAACTATAATGTAAATGATAAAATAGTAGGCTGAAGGTTCTAAAAACACTACAAAAATGGCCCTCTGGCCAGAGGTCACCCTTGGTAGTTGGCAGAGGATGGCACAGAGATACACAAAGAACAAACGTTCACCAGGGGACTATGTGGGAACTACAACAGGGCATACTGGGTTTGATGTAAGGAAAATAGGTCAGTGTGTTTTCACAGAACAGCCCGGGTCAAGCAGCACCATCGCCTTCAGTCTTTGTTTTGCTCAGGGGAATGTAGGGTCTGGATGCATGGCTTGCTACTTTGGTCAGTCCAGGAGGATTCTGCTGTTGCTTCTTCTTCTTCTTCTTCTTCTTCTTCTTCTTCTTCTTCTTCTTCTTCTTCTTCTTCTTCTTCTTCTTCTTCTTCTTCTTCTTCTTCTTCTTCTTCTTTTTCTTCTTCTTCTCCTCCTCCTCCTCCTCCTCCTTCTCCTCCTACTCCTTCTCCTCCCCCCCTCCTCCTACTCCTCCTCTTCCCCTCCTCCTACTCCTCCTCTTCCTCCTCCTCTTGCTCTTCCTCTTGCTCCTCCTCCTCCTCTTCCTCCTCCTCCAAGTTTAACATTTTTGTTGTACAGTTTTTAGACTTTGTGTTTAAAGTCTTGTTCTGTACCTCATGTTAATAAGCAATTCTTTGATCCCCGTGTAGTCGGGGCTATGAAGAAATGCCAGAGACTCGGTAGTTTATAAACAAGGGAAGTTTTATGCCTCTGTAATTTTGCAGGTTGAGGAGTATGAGATCCAGGTGGCAGCAGACATGGTGCCTGATGAGGGCCCACTTCTCCCAATGCCTTCTTAGGTGGGTCCTTACCCCATGAGAGGGGTAAAGGAACTCCATCTGGGCCCCTCTGTAGGGACACCAACCTCTTTCAGAAATGCTCTGCCCTCATCCAGTCCTCTTCCCCAATTTCCACTTTTTTATCCTGCCACCTTGGGAATTGAGATTTCAATGCATGAATCTAAGTGCAGGCAGGCAGAGAACCGCAGATAGCAAGCTGTCAGAGGCCAGTGCTTTGCATCTTGCGGTATTTAAAGCAATGAAGTCCTTTGCCTGCAGGGATTTCAGGCTCATCAAATATGCTCTGTATCCCTTCACTCCTCATGGGTACGGCCAGCTTACTCCAAATGTACAGAAGAAACCATTTTTTAAATGCTTTAAGAGTGCACCCTTGCATTAAGGAGCCTGCCCTTGCAGCTTACAGCTCCCTTGCATTTGTTCCTCCTGATGCCTTTTTGCTAAAATGAGAAAAATACCTGCTCATAAAATCCTGTGCAAAAGGAACATTTGTAGCATGACCCTAAGATTCCGATAAGCCCCCAGGAATGAAGGGGTACTAGAGTCTTACATGCCTTCTGCCACAGGAGGTACCTAGTTACAGACAGGGCCAGCTCCTTTAAATAATAAATAATCTCCAAAGGAAACCGGGGTCCACTGCTTGTTATGATGCGTGTTTGGTTTTGTTTGTTTGTTTTCTTCTCTTTTGTTTTTAACAGAAGGCAGTCAAGGTAACAGATGGAGAAGGTTTAGGCCCAACAGTTATAAATAGCCCCACTGTTTATCCCTTGATACATTAGCAGCTTTCTCTCTTGGCTAGTCTGTGAGTTAGAATCTCAATCAAAAAACCATTTCTTGTGACCAAAGAGTTCAAGTCATTTCCCAGAGACTAGAATTCTAGAAGAACAGAGAAAGGTGACAGTATTTGGATGTTCTAAAAGTTCAACTTACATCATAGAGCAGTGTTTCTCATCCTGTGTTTTTCAGCCTATGGGTCACAACTCTTTTGGGGGGTAGAAGGTATCAGGTATCCTTTACACTAAATTATGATTCATAACAGTAGCAAAATTATAGCTGTGAAGTAGCAATGAAAATAATTTCAGGGTTAGGGGTCACCACAACATGTGGAATTGTACTAACTGGTCACAGTGTTGGGAAGGTTGAGATCCATCGATCCTAAAGCATTTGCCTTCACTGATGCCTGTTTTCCAGGAATGGAGCAGAGCGAAGAAACCCTCTACAGAGATTAGGTTTCCCAAATATTGTAAAACTCAGTCTTGCTTCTTATAATCAAAGTTGTAACTGCCTAATGGCCACAATCCTGCCTAGAACTAGACATACAAAAGGACAGTATTCCTGCCTCTGAAAGATAGTGAAGATAAAAAGCTACTAAGTAGCAACAGAAGACAGTAGGATGTCACATGGCATTATAATTAACGGTGTCAACAGTGAATGAGAACTGTTGCTTGCTGTCACTTGGTAGTTCTGAATGTATTTTCTATAACAATAAAAACTAAACCCAACAAGCCATCAAAAGTGTTTTGAGTATTCAAAGTTATATACAGAGCAAATATGTCCTTTTGCCCAGGAATTAAGGCCAGTGATTGATAACTGGAACCTCACAGAACTAAAACGCTCTGTACAGCTAAGAAACAACCAGTCATTGAAGAAGAAATCCCCAGAGCGAGAGAAAATGTGTCAGGCACACATCTGACAGGTGCGATTAATATCCATAATATACAAAGAACTCAGAAAGCAGTCAGGAAAACAAATGACCCAATTTTAGAATATGTGCTAGAGATCTACACAGAGTTCTCAATAGAAGAAATAAAAATGGCTAAGAAATACCTCAGTAAGTATTAATCATCTTTAGCAATCAGGGGAATTCAAGTTAAGACAACTTTGAGACTTTATTTCACCCCAGTCAGAATGGCTAGGATTGAGCCAGGTGAGATTAAAGGTGTGCCTTTAATCCCAGTACTCAAGAGGCAGAGGCAGGTGGATCTCTGTGAGTTCAAGGCCAGCCTGGTCTACAAAGCAAGTTCCAGGACAGCCAGGGCTATGCATAGAAACCCTATCTCCAAACAGCAACAATGACAAACATAAAATCCCAACCAACCAACCGAACAAAGAAGCAAAACCAGAACGGCTAGGATCAACCAAACAACTGGTTGTTTTGCTGGCAAGGCTGTAGAAATATAGGAATTTTTATTCACTGTTGGCAGGAATTCTAATTGGTCCTTCCACCCTGGAAATTAGTATGGAGAATTCTCAAAAAAATAAAATAAAAATAAAAATAAACCCAGCACATGACCCATCTGTACCATTCCTTGTCATCTGACCAAAGGACTCAACACCCTAATTCACAGAAACTTGCTCAACAGTGTTCATTACCTACTCTGTTCACAAGCTAGACATAGCTTGACATAGATTAACTAGACATAGAAACAACCTAGATGTCTTTCAACAGATGAATGGACACTGAAAATATCATATATTCTCAATGGAATAATATTCAGCTATAAAGAAAGATTAAATCCTGAAATTTGCAGGTAATTGGATGGACCTAGAATAGATCATATTGAATGAGGTATCCCAGACCTAGAAAGACAAGTGCCAAATATGTTCTCTGTGGTCCCCAGCTCCAGAGGGTCAGGTGTGAGTCTACAACTCAGAGTAACCATGGAAACCAAGATAGTATACTGTAGACAGGTAGCGGCAAGGGTTGGGGTTGGGTGGGGAATAGCAATATATAGGTGATAAAAAATGAGGAGTGGGAAGTGGGAGGGGCTTCAACTGGGGAGAAAAGTAGTCAATCAGTACAGAGAAGTTGGGACAAGGGACAAATTGTTGTTTGATAAAGCCTCAAGGGATTATTATTTTTATATTTACCTAAAACTGTAATTATTCATAGGGTGTGTATGTGTGTGTGTGTGTGTGTGTTGTATACACAGAGACACACACAGAAGTTAAACCACTGGGGCTGGCCATGCTCCTCAAAAAGAACCATGGACTGAAAAACTTGCAGTACCAGGGCACATAGCCAACCTCTCTCTTATGTCCTCTCCTCTTTTAGAATGTGGAAACATCTTCACTAGACAATATAAGATTAATCAGAAATTACCAGATACATAGAAAGCCTCTCATAACTCCACCTTCCTCTTGAATAGTTGGTCACAAGAAACATCCTCTTAAATGACTCCCTAAACAATATAGACTATCAGTGTAGCCCCTTGGTTGCCTCTCAGGACTTGAGGGGTGGACATCTGTTGCCGAAGACACAGCATGCTTAGGACACAGGATTCGGCTGACTAGAACTGAATTTGACTTGAAAAGCTCCCTTCCTGCCACCTCGAAATGGTTCTAGGAAATAGCTTACAAGCTGCTGATGGAGGAAAGCAGTCATGCAGCCCTACTCAGCTGTATTTTAAAACGAAAAAAATTAGGTACAAAGTATGTAATTTATGCTTTCGCTTATTTATATCAACAGTCGCTTTGATATATAATTAAGCACAGACAGTAGGCACCCTGACGTTGGCAATAATTCTTTTAAGAGGGTGGAGTCATGAGAGACTTTCTATATATCCGGTAATTTCTAATTAATCTTATAAAATCTAGTGAAGGTATTTCCATATTCTAAAAGAGGACAAGACACAAGAGAGAGGTTGGATGTGCCCTTGTTAACTCTGGCTTCATTGGGAATGTATTAAGACACATACATTTGAGGTCATTCCATGACCTCTGTGGAATGAGGTAGAAAAGTCTGGGTCAGATCCACAAAGCTAGACAGCTAGTTCTCTGGGTCTTCCTGAATCTAGATCAAAACAGTGTCCCTTAGCGTCTTGTGGTGGCTTCCACTTGCTGAGTGGCATCAATCAGTGGTCACCCCCTCAGATTCAGAGTAACTACCTTGCTTTATTAAAACTTCAGAATAATGCTAAGACTTGGTTAAATAAATTGTTTTAATTGAAGCAATACTTGTATATATATAATAACTACATTGTACAATATGATATTTGGATACATAAATGCTATGTTATGATCAAATCAAGGTAGGACTCCTTCCATTGTCTCAGCCATTTATCATTTGTGTCTTCTAGCATTTTGAAATATACAATGTATTCTGGCTTCCCCACTGTGCCATGGAACACTAGAACTAGTGTGTGTGTGTGTGTGTGTGTGTGTGTGTGTGTGTGTGTTGTATATGTATCTGTGAAAGAGAGAGACAGGGCGGTGTGCTTGGAGATAACACAGGGTCTTGTGCTGACCGTTCTTGCCTTTTTCCACTGAGCTGTATCCCCACCCTATCTGACTGTATTTGATAACCCTCCCTGCTCCACCTCTGGTAATCATTCCTCGACCCTCAGCTGCAATGGGGCCAGCTTTAGCATCTGCACAGGAGTGAGAACACGTAGCATTTGCCTTTCTGTACCTGGAGGTTAACTTTCTTAATTGTCTTTTCCCTGATAAAATGTCAGCCCAGATTGCTATGTAAGCTGTTTGTTAAAGGTAAGAACCCAGCAATATTACTGTTTCCTAAAGACGAGAGATGACCTCCACCTTAGTTAAATTGTAGTTCCCTCGGTACTGGACAGTACCGGGGGTCATTTGAGAAGCTCCGTGCTTTACATTGGTAATAAGCTGTGGGTGGTTTGGGATAATAAAGCACTGTCTGGTACTAAAGTCAGAATTGCTTTTATAGGCCGAGAGATCCGCTTGCCCCTCCGAATCAGAGGAGAAGGAATGGGGCCCAAGATTCACTTCAACTTCGAATTACTGGACATTGGCAAAGTGTTCGTTGGATCTGCCCACTGCTACGAGGTGGGCACCACCACTGCTCCCTGAGGCGTCTAACAGTATCTCATTTTCCCCTCTGCTTCTTTTGATGTGTTTTTTGTTTGCTAGAAATTTGGTTCAGTTGCCTCCTTTTGCATCTTCTGCCTCAATTCTAACCTCTCTCCTAGTCAAAAGAAGAATATCTTCTCCCATTCTTTTATTTTGTCAAGCGCTAAAGCTCTTGAGCACTGTGATTTAATTGGCTTTATCCTTCTCAATTTGTAGACTGCAGAGGGAAAAACCGTAAATACAGCTCCCCATCTGTCTAGTGCTTGTTCCGGGACAACATAAATACCACGGATCAGAGGAGAGAGAGCTTTTTGCATTTTCGAGACTGTCCTAATGAGGATAGTGATTTTCACACTTCAGGGTCTCTACTTGATCATCTCTCTCCTGGTCTGTGTTTTAAAAACCAATCATCACTTTTCCGAAAGAGTGTTGTGCTCCATCTTTCTAATTAAGCAGAAACTGGAATTTTCCAATATGAACTTACGGTCCTTCAGAGTCAAAGTCACTCCAGTGTCACCTTGTGGGTCAACTCACTCTTACACATCATTGTTATACACCTTCACATATATGACATATATATGCAAGTGGCTACCATGGAAACTGGGTTTCAAGGTACTCCTAAGTTGTAAATGTTTGTATCTTAGCGAGCTAATGCCAATACTTAATAAGTGATAAGTATCTGGGGAGAAGGTGTGTGTGTATGTGTATGTGTGTATCTGTCTGTCTCTGTGTGTGTATGTGTGTAATTTACAATCATTACAGAACTGTGAAAAGTAGGATTTATTATCTTTCCGTCATGAGAAATACCAGGAGAACATGGTCAGTTCTACAATACTGCCCTCAGGGAACTTTGGTAAAGTCTGATACTTTGTCTATAGTCTCTACACAGTCCTTGCAGAAAGCCCATGGAGCGGGCAGGGACAGTTGCTCCTTCTGTTTCTAGCCAAGTAAGCTAGGGCTTAGCGACAATTTTTCTACATAGGTTGATGATAGCTAAAGCATGGAGTGAAGGCTCAGCAGACACTCTCCTACAGTGCGGGAGTCTGGAACCACAGCATTCACTTCTAGCACACAGCTGCAAGACCAAAGCCTCCCCTGTAGTTGCCAGCTGAAGGGGAAAATTCTGGGGAATGCATATGAGGCTTTTATAGGAGACGGCCTTGCAGATAGCTTATTACTATCCTGGTCTATTACTTGTATAGGTCTACAAAGGGAGGACAGAGAATCTAGGCATGATGGCAGTATAGAAAGAACCCTGACATCCATAGGTGTAAGAAACTTGACCAAGCCACTCAGCTTGAGAACATTACGAGCCCCGGGTCACAAATCCCTCTGGGAATATGGGGTGTTCCCAGCACCCCACCTTTCCACATCAAGTTGATCCCATCTACAAGGAGAAGTGTCTACATGATGTGGAGACAGGGAACCTCATTCCCACACTCACAGGGGTAATGGAGTCGAATGAGGCCACACAAAGGCATACAAATGTTAGTGTCGGGCTCAATGATCTACACAGGCACACTGCCTGAGTAATATTAGTACATGAGAGAGCTACATACACGGCTAACTTCTACATTATTCTATGTTGTGCGCTCTTGAGAGAAGAGTCTCCAAAGCAGAGGGGAAAAATGAGATTTCTTACTCACTGATGTTCCTTGTGTAATTTGTCCCTGGTGAATTCTCCTTACACCTTACAGATTGTACTTTATGGGTGTCACACCAGGAAGACATTTAGTTCTGATGCGAAAGGGATATGGTTTCCCTGCCTATAATAATAATTTTTCTTTTAGCAATTGACTAGGCATGCCTAGATTTTAACTGCAGAGCAAACCCCAGCCAGCCAAAGTGTTCAGTGAGGTGAGACATCAGATTGGACAGAGGTGAAAGCGGCAGAGGGGGGTGATGAGGCGCATCTATAGGGAGATTTTTGCACTCTCGGCATCTTCAATGCTGACACTCCACTGCGTCTCTTAATTTATTATATTACCTCCTTGAGAAATCTGAATGACTAGCTACTGACCTTATCCACTGCTGAGCTCAGCAGATGCATAAGGAAAAACCTATAATCCCAAGAGTATGCAGAATTCTCCTGTGCAATCCTGGGGTAAACCAACAGGAGGTCAACTTCTATTATAAGTGATCCCCTCTCCCAAGGGTTGGACCTCAGGGGTAAGAGCCTCAGAACCATGTCCCAGACCATCAGCTGGATTCAGTATTCATGAGTAGATGTTTCCTTGTCAAGAGTAATAGAATGACATCATATTCTCCGATGTAGAGGGACGGGCTGGGAGATAGCTCTGTCAGTAAAGTGTTGCTACCCAAGCATAAGGAACTGAGGTCAGATCCCTGGGACCCTTGTAAAACCCTGGGCATGGTGGCACTTCCCTGTAATCCTAGTGCTAGGGAGAGGGGGACAGGAAGATACTTGGACGAGCTCAAGGCTTAGGGAGAGACTCTGTGTCTGTGACTAAGGCAGAGAGTAGTTAAGGAGGGAACTGTGGATGTGACCTCTGGCCTCCACATGCACAGACATACAGACATGTATGCATCTGCATACACAGGTGCATACCCACAGGAACACACACACACAGAGAGAGAGAGACAGAGACAGACAGAGACAGAGAACTGTCACTGTTCAGAAAATCTGGGAAAGATAGCCATATTACCCAAACAACAATAAAGGTAAAAAACAAAAGGGGTCTGTGCTTGTGTCTAGAGAGAACAACCAATGGCTATGAATGCCTTAGAGCAGCGGCCCTCAACCTTCCTCACACTGCGACCCTTCAATACGGTTCCACATGTTGCGGTGACCCTTCCCCTCCCCCCATACAATTCTTTTTCTTGCTGTTTCTTAACTGTAATCTTGCTATGTTGTGAATCATAATGTAAGTATCGGTGTTTTCCAGTGGTCTTAGTAGACCTCTTTTGCAGGGTCTACTTTGATTCCCCAAAGGGTGAGAGCCTCCGCTTTAGAGAGTGGCCTTCAGGGTTGTTTATATAATCAAGATATACTGTTTGTATGAATGAACATTTTAAAGGGTAGATAAAAATATGTTTTAAAAGTGTAGCCTACAAGATACCACTAGCATATGTGAGCTACCCTTTGAATGCAGGTAAGTCCTATGCCCACAGTACTGGGAAATAGAGATGTAAGTATCACTTTCATTTGTAAACTCTGTTGCCAGGTACGACTTTTACAATTACACGAATTAACACTCCTAACGAATGTTACTCTCCTAACACTATGGGAAGTTGAAGAGGGCAGATGGGAAAGTTGGGGCCTAGAGAAATCAGGGAGTTTGTCTAAAATTGCTTAGCTAGGAAGTCAAATGCAAATCTTGGATTTGAACCCAGGCTGCACGGCTTCCGAGTCCAAAAATAATCATTTTTCTATGTGGTCTCTTTAAAAGAGAAAAAGATAAGAACACAATTCGGACTACCAGGAACCTTAGAGCAGGGAAGTTTGGAAATAGACATAAAACGGTGAGCCAGGCAGCAAACAACCTTATTTATGGTTTTGTTTTGGTGCACTGGTTATCTGCCATTGGCAGAAGTAGCTCTGTTCCTCTGTGGAGGACACAGATTTCTTTCCAGAGCAGCCTGAGCCTCTGAGCTTACTCACCACAGCTGATCTCCTTGGCCACCTAACGCACTGCCCTGACAAAACAATAGGAGCCCTGTGGTGTGGTGGGGGATTCCTCTAGGCAGGGCACTGGGTTTGCATTACTACAAGCACTCTTCCCTCCTCTGAGACACCCCCTCCTCTTGCCATACCAGTCCTTACCCTTCAGCACTTATCCCAAAGCAGGAGATAGCCAACCACACCTCGGCTCCACCTCTCCCTCCCTGGACATTTGTCCTCTGGGTTCTGCAACCACACCCCATCACAGTCACTCTCTTCAAAGTCAGGGTGACCTCTCATTATACATAAAACCCCAATCTCATTTCCTAGAGCCCCTTCTGCTGACCTCTGTCCACTCTTCACATTTATGAGACACCTTCCTTGGTTTCCAGAATGTTCCAGCATTCCTCGCCACATCCCTTGGGTGTCTCACATTTTTCCTACTAAGTTTCTGGATGTCTTTGGACACTTCTCAGTTTTCACTTTTCCTAAGCCTCCTTGTGCATATGCACCTTGATGCTTGCTTATAGAGAACATTTAAGAGGTATTCTAAGAGTCACCATTTATAGATAGAATTATGACCAGATTCCATGTGGTAGAAAGAGGACAGATAACTAACTTGCTTTGACTAACCTCCAGCGTCTTGGGTGTAGATTAAGAGATGTGCCTATATATCAAAAGAGGAAGCTGGTCCCCCTTCTAAGTGTAAAGGCAGGATTGTCAAGGAACACAGAACAGTGCCTTTGCAGGCCCAGAATAGAACAGCGTGACTGTAGTACAGGTTCCTGTACACTAATGAGGAGGTGTGGGTGGGAACAGCAAATGAAGACCAGCTGTGGAGGACTCTGCACACCAGGCATGAGCTCTTCACATGCACTCTGAGCTACAGTGCAATCAAGCAAGGTACCAGGACATTAGCGTACAGGAATAAAGCTTCTGTAGTAAAATGATTGCTTGCATAAGAATCCCCAGATAGCCACTCATCCAATGGTGTTTGAGATGAACACATCCCAGGAGGATGAACTCTCATCTTCAGAGAGTACGCCTCATCATCTGGAGTCCTTGGTGACATCTGACATGCAGTCTCCAGGCTCTGTGACAGGCGCAGGCTGAGGCAGTTGGTGCCACTCCATTCTGACTTGC
Source organism: Apodemus sylvaticus (assembly GCF_947179515.1). Taxonomy (NCBI): domain Eukaryota; kingdom Metazoa; phylum Chordata; class Mammalia; order Rodentia; family Muridae; genus Apodemus; species Apodemus sylvaticus. The sequence goes on along the minus strand of NC_067492.1, from coordinate 19,252,535 downwards.
CCTCTTCTTTTAAGGCCCACACTTAACCTCAGTTTCCTCATGCATGTGAAAGAATTGTCTTTTTGTGGTTCCTTTATAGAGAATATTTAAAAGTTAGTCTAAGAGCCTTCATTCATAGATATAACTACAGCCAGTCTTTTAGTGGTATGAATATAATTCAAATGACTAACTTTAAGATTTTTTTTTTAATTTTTAGTTCTGTATATGTGGAGGGAATGCATGTGAGTACAGGTTCTTGTGAGGTCTGTAGAGCTGGAGTTCAGGTAGTCATGAGCTACCCAACATGGGTTCCAGAAACAGAACTTGGATCCTCTGCATGCACTCTTAGCCTCTGAGCCATCACTCCAGCCCCAACTAACTTAATTTTAAAGCAAACACCAAAAGTATAAAATGATCTCGTGACATAGGAGTCTAGTCTTCAAGCATTTAGGACATCAGACAATTCAGTTCTCTCAAGAGTTTCCTTTGGTCATAATTCCCGAGTTTTGCCCTGAAGCTGAACAATACATCATGTATTTACACGGGATCTGACCGCTGTTCCCTTGACCTGACTACATCTGACTTTGCCCGACACAGGCAATCCTGTCCAACAAAGGCAGCATCGATGCCCTCTTCAACGTCATCCCTCCAACTTCAGCCATGGGGGCCTGCTTTGTTTTCAATCCCAAAGAAGGCATCATTGAACCGAGCGGGGTCCAAGCTGTCCAGATCTCCTTCAGTTCTACCATGTTGGGGCACTTTGAAGAAGAGTTCCTGATCGACGTCAACGGATCCCCTGAGCCTGTGAAATTAACCATTAAGTACGGTATATTCGTAACTAAGGGGGAAACTGACTGCAGTTTTCCCTGCTGCTTTCTAGAGCCTCAAAATGTAGATAATGTCTTAGATGTTCACAATTGTCTGTTGATATGAACCCTTCAGCATAGTGGAATGTTTTCAATGCCCACCAGTGTTTCGTTCCATATTGGATGTCCTTGTAATATGGATGCAGATATTTTATCTTGACATCTGGTTGTCCTGTAAGTTGTAGCCTATCAAATAAGGATTTAAATAAGTGGTTCCAAACCTGTTGGTCATGACTCCTTTGAGGGTGGCATACCAGATACCCTGATTATCAAACATTCACATCATAATTCATAACAGTAGCAAAACCATAATTATGAAGTAGCAATGAATTTTATGGTTGGGGTCACCACAACATGAGGCAGCATTAGGAAGGTTGAGAACTGACTACATCTGAATACTGGAGTCCTAGCTACTCTCTGCGGTTTCCTATGCAAGTACTAATCAGGCCAGACCCTTCTGGGCTTCTGAGACTAAAAGATATTGGGCATGTTCCCCATGGTGTTGTGTAGACTGAACCCTATGTTTTAAGTTGTTTGGAGAAAATGAGTTATTGTGGTAGTTCCCGGATCAACCTGTCTTCTTGACAACAGCTTTGTTTATTTTTAGTTTCTCTGAACTTTGGTCATTCACTTTTATCATATGAAAATTCTGTAAACAACCTTATTTACAATGCCCTCAAGCACTGCAAAAGTGACCACTTTTTAGTCTGTTTGCTAAGGTTAGACACTTAAAGCTTTTATGACAGAAGTCTTCTGAGGGTGTTTTGCACGGTTTGTGGTAACTGATAGTCGCAAATATAATTTGTCCTTGGGTTTTGAAAAAAAATCTGTTTTTGTAATCCAACAGGATGATATTGATCATTGCTGTTTAAAAAGATAATTTTCTCCCAAATAGAAAGATCACACCTTCAAAACACATCACCCTGACTCTAAAAGCCAGTCACAAGAGATTCTTTAAATACATGAAAAAGTCTCTCTTATGGTTACTGCTAACAGTCTCCATACTTCTACACAATGATGTGTCTCTTGGAGTCCAGGATAGCAAGGAAAGAAAGATATTATGTGTTTGTTTGTTTGTTTGTTTGTTTGTTTGTTTGTTTTTAAAGTATTGATCTCATACTATCCACTAGAAATTTAGAATCTTGAGATCAGCTCAAAGGCTTTTATTCTCAAACCTTTTATTCTCAAACTCATCTTGAGAACTCCTTTTATTGTCTAGACTGTGTCCCCAAGCTTTCAGGTATTGAGTCTTAGCATCTTAGAGTGTCACTGTTCCTGGAGATGAGACCCTTAAGTAGGTGATTAAGTTAATATGAGGTCACAGAGGTAGAGTAAAATCCAATAGAAGTGGATTAGAAGTGAAGATTAGGGCATGGACATACAGAACAAGACACAAAGTAGAGATGCCGTCTAGAGCTGAAGGCAGAAGCCCTTGGGAAAAAATACAACTATTGCCAAGGCCCACGCTTCCAAGGACAGAAATGAATTTCTATCATTTGCTGTTCCATTTTTGGTTGTTGTTGTTGTTGTTGTTGTTAGAGACAGTCCCTGATAACTAAGGAGGGGAAAATGGCATACCTTATACCATGCCTGGGGACTTAGCCCATCACCTTAGGATTTTCTTAAAATCTCAAGGGTTATCTGAAACACTCTCAAGACATCTATAATTTTCCCTCGATCATCCGTGTTTGTTATAACATTAAAAATCCATTCTGTCATGGTGTTGCTCATCTGTCATCCCAGCACTTGAGAAGGAGAGGCAGGAGGATTAGAGTTCAAGATCATTCAGCTACACGGCAAGTTTGAGATCAACCTGGGCTCCATGAGACCCTATCTTAAAAAAAAAAAACTATTAAAAATTAGAATTATTTCCCAAATAGTTGAAAGCACAGACTGTTCCAGAAGGTGTGGCAGACTTGTGCTGACCCATGATTTACGTCCTTCAGCCTCTGTGCCGTAGCCCACAGCATGAGCAGTCAGCCTGTTTCTTGTGTCCATTAACAACTCACACCTCACACCTCATAGCAAGCTGTTCATCTGGTCCCTTGAGGGACCTTTATCTTCCCTCAGAAGATCAACTCTCCAAGTTTTTGGGTCAAACTTTCTGACTTCCTGATATCTTTATGCGTTATCAAGAATCATACCCTGAAACAACATCCAGCAACCAACACGAAAACTTTGCTTCAGATGCTTACAGATTTACTCTTTTGTGGGCCTAAGACAGAGGATATCCTTTATGAATATAGACAACAATAATCCTTAACAATGAACCACCAAACCAACCTATAAAAGGATTAAACACCAGGATCAGATGGATTTTACCCCAGAAAGTCAAGGCTGGATCACATAGCAAAATAAGCCAGCATGACATAACATTAGTAACATATAATATTACAAGATAAAAGAGAAATCCAAATAGTTATCTGAGCACACACAAAAGGGCTTTTGCCAAAACCCACCAATGTTCTGTGATTTAAAAAGGGAAAGAGATCAAGAGCTTAATAATATGCAGAAATTTCTTCAACATAAATCAGAGACCCAAACTCAAGAGCCAATGCTATAAGACAGTTCACAGCAAGCACACATCAATATGTATGGCTTTGGATTAGACAGCAGTGTCTCAGACAAGACACCTAAGCACAAAGCAAGCAAAGACAAATAAAGTAGACTTCATCAAAACATAAGAAGATTTGTGCTTCAAAGTTCACTACCAAGCTGAGTAGGAGATTGTATTTGCAATTCAGGTATCTAATAAGGGACTTCTAACTAATATATTTAGATACAATGCAGTAAGAAGATTAAATAATAAGATTTAGAACTACACTGAGCTTTTTAAGACACTTACCTCAAAAAGAAAGAGGTCTGAGCAATATCATGGTTAGGGAGATGTATGTCAAGAAAGGCCACCACGCCATCGTGTAGTTTTGGCTATAGGCAACAAAACGGAAAATAAACACTGGCAAGGCTTTGAGGCAATTGGAGTATACACTTGATGGCTGTGTGACAGTATCGACTGTCAACTTGACAGGACCCAGAATTACCGAGGAGACAAACCTCTGGACTCGTCTGTGATAGAGTTTCTAGACTGCATTTATTTAGGTGAGGAGACCCAGTCTAACCGGGCTGGGATCTCAGGCTGAGTGAGAAAGAGAAAGATCCCTAACCGCAGATGTAACATGACCAGATGTCCCTGCTGCCACGCCTTCCCGGCCATGGTGGGCTGCACTCTTAAACTGTGAGCCAAAAGAACCCCTCCCTTCCTTAAGTTAACTTTCATAGAGATATTGTGTCATGGCAATGGGAAAACAAATGAATACAAGTAAAAATGTAAGACACTGCAGCTGGTGTAAATAATAGTCCTACCCTTACCTGAAATAAATGAACATTTGACCTGACAATTCTATCAGCATATATACTAAGAAGAACTGAAGGCATATGCCCATATATAAGCTTGTACATGAATGTTTCATAACATCATTATTAGTACTGGGGAAAGATAAGCAAAGTAGGATACATCTATTCATGAAATTTTATTAGCCACAAAAAAGGGGGGTGAAAAAAGAAAGAAGCGTGGATGCTATGATGTGGTACAGTGGATGGACCTTAAAGGAGTATAACCAGTGAAAAAGGCCAGTCACGTGCATATGCACACACACACACACACACACACACACACAGAGAGAGAGAGAGAGAGAGAGAGGAGAGGCAACATGCTTTATATGATTCCAATTACATGAAAAGTTGAAAATAAGCAAATCCATGTAAACCAATAGGTTCAGGATAGTGACTATGGAGGGCTACAGCTAAAGAGCACAGGGCTTCCTTCTGAGACACGGAACATGTTCTACAATTGTACGTATCGCACATCCTGTAGGTAGCCAAATGCTGTTGATTCGTATGTACACTTGAAACGGGTGAGATGTGAATTGTGAAGTCATGTCTCAACGACCCTGTCTTTAAAATATCAAATGAGTGTTCTGTCATTTCCTGGGTTTATTTTTTTATTATGTGTATGAGTGCCTAGAGGTCTGTGCATGAGCGTGCAGAAGTCAGAAGGAGGTATCAGACCCTCTGGGGTTAACGTTATAGGCAGCTATGAGCGGTTCAGCGTGCGTGTTGGGAACTGATCCCAAGTTCTCTGAGAGTAGCAGGTGCTCTTAACCACTGAGCTGTCTCTCCAATCACACAGTTTTTTTTTATTGGTTATTTTATTTATTTACATTTCAAATGTTATCCCCCTTCCCAGTTTCCCCTCCACTAACCCCCTATCTCATCCCCCCTCCCCTGCTTCTATGAGGAAGCCCCCCCCAACTCCCACCTCACCACCCTAGCATTCCCATATGCTAGGGTATAGATCCTCCATGGGATCAAGGGCCTCCCCTCCCATAGATGCCAGATAAGGCCATCCTCTGCTACATATACAGCCGGAGCCATGGGTTCCTCCCTGTGTACTCTTTGGTTGGTGGTTTAGTCCCTGGGAGCTCTGGGGGGGGGGGGGGGAGTCCCAGATCTCTTCTCAACATCACAAAGTAGACATCCATGTCACTAGCAGTAGTGAATAGACAGTTAAGGTGACCTGAGGTCCTCTACATGCATAGTAGGATTTTACAATCTCATAAGCAAACTTGGACTAAAACCTCAGTTGCTCTCCAGGAATTAAGTCTCTCTCTCTCTCTCTCTCTCTCTCTCTCTCTCTCTCTCTCTCTCCCTCCCTCCCTCCCTCCCTCCCTCCCACCCTCCCTCCCTTTCTCCCTCTCTTCCCTCTTTCCGACCACTTTTCCCCAGTTTCCATGCTCTCCACTCCACTGTCTTTTTAATGTTTATTTTGCTTTCTCTCAATGAAAAGGAAAACTCAATTGTGCAAAGAATGCTTGTCCCTAAACAGATTACCAGTTATTAAGAGAGAAAAGAAAAACCCTACATAACTTTCCTTGCCCGCTTCCCCCCCTCTCACTGAGTGCTACATGGATTTAAAAGTATCCGAGCACTTTATGCACAGTGATTCAGGGAACACGTGAGCCACTGGCATCACAAGCAAATGTCTAGTTGCGTGAAAGCAATACACACCAGATCATGTTTCCAGCCCTGTGTTATTATTATGACTTCACATATTACTTGGAGGGATAAAACCTTTCTTGGGGTCCCTGTCTCAAGAAATACCTATGAAGTTAATAGTGTGAATTCTAGAATTTTCCTTTTTCTGTTATTATCTGTTATCCTGTATCTGCTCTGTCCTGGACTACATGTATTTTGGAGTGGAGTATTTTGGGCTAGTATACCTTATAAGAGAACAAATACATGTTTGCTGTTTCTAATGATCTTTTAATTACATGTTACAATATTTTAAGTGATTGAATAAATTATTTTATGAAATTGATGATATAAAAGATATCCCAGTGAGAAATCTTGTTCTCCCTCTCTTCTGGTATATGTAATTTTATAAAGTTTTAACTTTTACATAGATGTGCTTGGCAATTTAAATTGCCTCTCACTTGTATGCTAATCCAATCAGTCCGAGTCTTTGAAATGATCCCATTAGCAGGTTATTGCATTGCTGGATGGCTGGGTAATATCCTGTTAGGATTCATGTGACCACATCCAAGTCCAGGTGGTATCATTTAGTCACTGCTCTCTCGGTGACCAGAGCCTTTGATCGCATGTGATTTATCTCCATGCCTTTCAGCTTCTGCACTGATTAAACGACGGCTTTATGCAGTTTCCCATGCTCTTTTCCTACTTTCTTTTATCCCTGCTCATTTCACATAGTTTTTGATCTACTTGTTACTCTGGCCCCCAAAACTGTCTCTTCCAACTCAAGTAGCTAAGTTGTGAGGTTTTTTGGTTTCATTCTCAGTTGGATCCTTCACGGACTGCTGGGGACCAGACAGGTTTTGGAAATCATCTCAAATCATCAGCAGGAAATAGAGCCGTGAGGGCAGATTTTAGACTTGCAGCTTGTCACGTTGAGTCTTGGCTGTGCTCACCCTCCACTTCCCCACAGAAGCCTCAGCCTATTAGAGCCGCTTCTCCAGCAGTCACACTGGTGTTACTAAGGCACCAGCGTGGTACATGCGACCTAACAGGTCTATGTGTGTCTCTATCATTCAAAGCTTCGCCATGTGTATGGAAAATCATTCAGTCCCCACCTGGCTGTTGTAAATGATTACCACAAATTTAGCAGGTTAAAACAATAATGGATTTATTATTTTAGAGATCAATAGAGTAGAAGCTCCACACTGGTCTTAACTGAGCCAAATGCAAGGTGATGGCAGACCTAAGTGTCTTTCTAGAAGCCCCAGGAGAAAATCTGTTCCCCAAGCTTTTGCAGCTTCTTAAGGTTGTCCCTTCTCTCCAGACAATGCTGATAGCAGCACTAATCTACGGGTATAAGTACAAATATTTAGAAGATAGTTTGACATCTCTATTTAGTAAAACAGCAATAGCTGGTTCCTACCTATGGCCTATCACTTTTCCAACCATGGGAACTTTTTTTCATCAAGTTTAGAGTACCAGGTATGAATTTTCTCCTATGGAACTAGCTTAGAATCCAACCAAAAACTCACTGGTTACCTCCCTCACCGTCATGCCACTACCGTACTAGTAAGCATATCTTATTTGTCAGGTTAGTTGTTTTGTATACAGCATTCACTGCTGAGTAAGAGCACTGATCATTTTTCTTCCCCTCGCAGCCTGCACTTTCTAACACTGTGAAAGCTAGCTCACAGAGAAGACATTTATTCCTTCCTTCCTTCCTTCCTTCCTTCCTTTTCTTTTCATTTTCCTTTTTTTAAAGATTTATTTCTTTATTTATTTATTTATTTATTTATTATATGTAAGTACACCATAGCTCTCTTCAGAAATATCAGAAGAGGGCACTGAATCTCATTACAGATGGTTGTGAGCCATCATGTGGTTGCTGGGATTTGAACTCAAGACCTCTAGAAGAGCACCCAGTGCTCTTAACTACTGAGCCATCTCTCCAGTCCCCAGAAAGACATTTCCAAAACCCCAATATACATATTATTTATTTCTTAACTATTTATTTTATCTTTGATTATGTCTATAGGTGATAGGGGGAACCTGTGCACATATGAGGGCAGGTGCCCAGAGGAAGGTATCAGATTCCCTGGGCCTGAAGTTATAGGCAGTGAGAGCCACCTTATGTGGGTGCTGGGAGCTAGATTCCAGCCCTCTGCAAGAGCAGTCAGTACATGCTCTTATCCACTGAGCCATCTCTCCAAGTTTTTGTTTCTCCATGAGTTGATTACAGAGTATATTAGTCATCCAAGTGAACTACATTTTATAGCATTGGCTTGGTAAGCTGGCTGCCTATTCCCTGGTCATGGTAAGGACAAGGCTGTATACACTAATAACCACAGTCATTTCCTAAGACCTGGAGTTCGAGACTTAGAAATCTTTTTTGTGTGTGACTTTGTCGTCCACTTGTATATGCTTTCATGTTCATGTGTGTGTAGACACATATGACACATGCATGCGGAGGCCCAACCTGAAGCTCACCTACTCTGGTTAGTCTAGCTAGACTTCATGGCCCAGAGACTCCCCTTCTCCACCTCCTGAGTGCTGCTATTACCAGTGACCCCCACGCTTGCTCAGCTTTTATAAAGGTGCTAGGGTTCCATTCTCCCATGCAAACTCTTGCACACGGGCCCTGAGCCCTCCGAGATACACTACACGCACTCTGCAAAATGGCGGGAATGGCTACTGTGATGGCTCGTCTTATCTTGGCTTCTTAGACTCTGCCATTGATCTTGTTGTGTGTATTCCCTTCCTGGATCTGATCATTACCTTGACTCATACCCTGTTTCCCCAATTTGTGTCTGACTTTCAGAGGCTGTGTAATTGGCCCTACATTCCATTTTAATGTCCCTGCTCTGAACTTTGGGAATGTTTCCTATGGTGAGTAACATTTTTCTTTTTTCTTTGTGTGTGTGTGTGTGTGTGTGTGTGTGTGTGTGTGTATACATGTGTAACCTTGTAATTACTTTTTATTTGCCTGATGTAAATGTTGTCTCCGAGGCTTATTGCATCTGTCTGCTCCCCTAGGCCTGGCCTGGAAGCTTCTAGTCTCTATACAATATAATCTTGGCCAAGGCCTAGAATATTTTCAGCCTCTGGGACTTACTGATGAATAAGCTTGCCCTTTCTAGCTCTTTCTGAACTCTGGTTTCAGAGTTGTTCAGCTCAGCTGTTCTGGCTCCAACCCCTCTCGAAACTGACTGATTCAGTCTGGCTTCTCTCTCGGCCTCTCACTGGATTGGCCTCAAACTGACTCTGGCGATCTGTTCTAATCTTCTGGCTCCTTCTCATTCTCTGGCTCATTCTGCCTTCACTTGTGTCTAGCTTGTTCTCTCTTCAACCTGTCTTTATAAAACTGTCTGGTAAAACTGCCTCTTCCTTCCAATCTCTCTGTCTCTCTCTCTCTCTGTCTCTTTCTCTGTCTCTGTCTCTCTCTCTCTCTCTCTCTCTCTCTCTCTCTCCTGCTCTCTTAAGTAGCTTCCTTATTTTGTCAAATCTTTCTCTAATTTGTCACTTTGTCTGCCACTCAATGAGACATCACTTTCAAACATGGGTGCTTCTTTCTACAAATTTAACTTTACCTTCATTGTTTGGGATTAAAGGTGTGTACTGAGGGTGTGTCCTATTCCAGCCAGAGGGATTGAAGGTATGTGCTAAGGGCTGAGCCACACCATAACTAAAAACAGATTTTTTTTCCAGTAAGTAGCACAATCTTGGGGTTCATGGTATTATCAAATATACTGCAACAGAATCTAGAGGACCATCTTAAATATCAACCCTAGAAATACCATCTTCCTCCTTCAGACTATATCTTCCATTGTCTGGGAGCTCACCAATTAGACTAGGATGCTGGCCAGTGAGCCCCACTGTGATGTTTTGAATAGGAATGGCCCCCATAGACTCATGTGTTTGAATGCTTGGTCCATAGGGAGTGGCACTATTAGGAGGTGAAGTCTTGTTATAGTAGGAGGAAGTAGGAGGCTTTGTTGAAGTTTGTCTCCAGAGGGTAGACTTTGAGGTCTCAGAAGCTCAAGCCAAGCCTAGTGGATCATATCCTCTTCCTATTGCCTGTGGATCCAGTTATAGAATTCTTCACTTCTCCATGTCTGCCTGCATGCCATGTCTGCCTGCATGCCATGTCTGCCTGCATGCCATGTCTGCCTGCATGCCACCATGCGTCCCACCATGACAATGAGGGACTAAACCTCTGAACTGTAAACCAGTCGCAATTTAATGTTTTCCTTTATAAGAGTTGCTGTGCTCATAGTGTCTCCACAGCAATAAACCCCTCTTGACCTTCTCTCCCCAGCCCTTGGGATTACAGGTACATGCCACCACACCCATCTTTTCATGAAGTGCCAGGGATCAATCTCAGATCCTCATGCTTGCCAAGTGTTGGTTTTATAGTAAGTTGACACAAGTTGAGGTCATCTTGGAAGAGGGAACCTCAATTGAGAAACTGCTTCCATCAGATTGGCCAGTAGGTGAGCCTCTGGGGCATTTTCCATGGTTTATTATTGGCACTGGAGAGCCCAGTGGTGTCATCCCCTGGGCAGACGACCCTGGGTGTATAAAAGTGCAGGCTGAGTGAACTGTGGAGAGCAAACAGTAAGAAGCATCCTACCATGCTCTCCAGGTTCCCCCTTGAGTTCCTGCCCTGACTTCCTTCCATGATGGGCTATTACCCAGACATATAAGCCAAATAAGCCCTGCCCTCCCCACATTGCTTTTGGTCATGACGTTTGCCACAGCAATCTAATGCAACTAAGCCATTCCCCCATTGTCAGTTTAGAAATTAGATACAGTACTTCTTGGTCTCTACCCCAGAAGAAGGAAGGTTTACAAAGCAGCTCGCTTACCATGTCTAAGAGCTAGACAAAAGGATCCCTTCCTCTGTAGCAAGATCATTTTGGTGCTGTTTCTAAATGATAGGTAAATTAGTAACTCGGTCCTGGGTACATTGTTCTTTTTCCAGTAGTGACACTAGCAACCTCATACATCATTTCACTGTCTAGACATTCTGTACTCTTTGTACTTAGGATTTGAAGTACGTGGTCATAATGGTAACATGTCAGTGATTTTTGTTTTGCTTTCTGACAGTGCTCGGTATCAAAACCAGGGCTTTGTGCATAGCAGGCAAATACTCTATCAGTGCACAAAACTTCCAGACCTGCACTGTATCTAAATGCAAATTCTGATTCGCCCAGTTGACTGCACAGCAGCCTCCTTAGACAGATGCTTTGTGGTTGAATGGAAGCCATATAGTTCGACTCCTGGGTTCCCTTGCTCCAGATTGAAGGATGCTCTGTCTGCATTGTTGTCTCGCCTGGTATCTGTCCCATGGCATGTCTCCCTGTCTATATTTATCCACTGATAAAAAAATATCAACCGAAGTAGCAGCAGCAGCAGCAATAATACCTCCCCCCCCCCTTGTTTGTTTCTGGTGGCTCTTTACTGCTGGGTCCATGGTGTGCAGTCTTGTGCTTGAACCCAGCAATCCTTCCCAGAGGTGCAGTACCTGTAGTTAATCACAGTGGAGCCTTGAGACTGCCAAATGATTTGCCAAAGACACACAGTATCGACAGAATTTCTATTTGTTTTGAGAGCTGCTTTCAACTAGGATCTTGCCCCAGTGAGGCAAAATTTGGTCCTTGGCTGATTACAAAAAGAAACTCATAGCATTTATGATCTTTCCATGTCCTAGCCTATGTAACCAAATCCTATTCCTCAGTATAGAATTTCACTTGAGAAAGAGAATGTAAAGTGTATTTAGTAGGTTAATCTGCTTTGATTTGAAATTAATCACCTTCCATCTAGAAGGTGATAAGAGGAAAAGCCCAGATTGAGAAATGCGTGTTTAACTCCATATCCTTATTCTTCACAGTCCGTTTCACTGTTTCCTGTTTGTCTTGCTTCAGGTTGAATGAACCCACCTACTGTGGGGGAAAAAAAAAAGATCTTTAGGCAAAAACCTATTTGTAATGTGTTTGTCGGTTGCTTTGCATCTGGTGAGAGGTGCAATTTTAATTATTTATAAAACATTCTGTGATGACCACCACAGGCATCATACTACATAAAGTACATGATCTAGGCATATAGACTTCCCCAGATTGTGTGTCTCCTATATTGTGAATGCTTTCTGTGAACAGCTACAAAAGTGGCACCTTATCTACTTGTGATTTCCCTCTGCTTTGTGAAGATTCTTGGCAACTAGAACCCATGAACTCCCATAAATCTCTCCAATTATTGGTTATGCACATTACTGAATCAGTGTAGTATCTTCACCACAGGCCATGTTGTTTAGTAGTGAACTCATGTTCCCCATACATCAACTTTTTGAAGATTCTGCTGCTGCTGCTGCTGCTGCTGCTGCTGCTGCTGCTGCTGCTGCTGCTGCTTCTGCTTCTGCTTCTGCTTCTGAGTGGTCCTGTGATCTATAGCTTCCTGGTTCTTCGAGAGGTTGTATGGGTAAAGATTCTGCACAGTAGTAGAGCACTTGCTTAGAATGCTCAAGACCCTGGATCCCAGTTCTAGTGACAAACAGACATTGTTATTCACATTTATTTATTTTTATTTTGTTTGTTTAGGTATTTTGTCTGCATGTATGTAAGCATATCATATGCATACAGTATGCAGTAAAGGCCAGAAGAGGGTGTCAGATCCCCTGGACCTGGAGTTACAGAGGGTTGTGAGCTGCCCATGGGTGCTGGAAATTAAACCTGGGTCCTCTGCAAAAGTAGTCAGTGATCTTAACCACTGAGCCATCTTAGCCCCAAGAAAGTGCTGTGTTTTTGTTGTTGTTGTTTGTTTGTTTTGTCTTTTAGAATGAACTTCTTAATGGGCTTTTTAGGGTCAGATAAAAATATAAATGTTGAAGGAGAATTAAATCTTTTGAGAATGTTCTCCTTCATAGCAACGTTTGAGTATAGGAAGAAATAGAAGTTACCTCTGTGAATCCCTAAACATTCTGTCCAGTTGTTTTTATTAATTATCCCAAGACTTACCTACAGATGCTAACCGGGAAGACTAAGGATGTTGAGCACTGTAAAATCCTTTCATTCAGGTGGGACTGTAGACAGAACAGACTGGAGATGGAGTGGGAGTGGGGAGCAGAAGGCTAGGTATAATAACATTTCATACCGTAACTATTCAGTCTTTAACAAGCTAACAGCCCCTCCAGAGGCTCTGTGAAGGATACGGGGCAACACAGACACTAGTATAAGGAACTGTTTTGAGTACGTTTTAATGAGTTCTATTCTGTGAAAAAACTTCAGACTAAGGGAATTGGTCTGGGCAGTTGTTTGGAGGACCATGTGACTATGGAATCCACTTTTCTTAATACCCTGTACTAGTAGACCATCTAACTAAATAATGGACAGGTAAGTGAGTATACTTTTCAGAGTCATTATTGGGCAAGATCTGAAAAGTCCCATGTAGCAATTACATGATTGTGAAGATGATATGACACTCTACCAGTTTCTCTTGGATTTCTAAAAAAGGGTAATGGTTTGAGGTAGAAAACTCAGCTGTGTCAGGAAGAAGCAAGCCAATTGTCATGTGGTTATTCTTGATCTCACAACTTGTCAGACACCCAGGAAATCCAGTCAAAAGTCTGTCTATTGCTTTCCCAACAAAGAAGACCTACATCTCTTACACAAGGAATGTGAATCTCACCAAACAGAAGCCAGTGGGGCTGGATGTAACCTGACACAGGACTCTGGGGGTGGTAAACTAGTCTTCCTCGCTAGCTGGCCCTAACTCAGATCATCAAGTCTTTCCTCGGAGGAGCTGTTATCACATCCTATGTCAATATCCTTGAGAGCATGGTTCTCAGAAAGGAACAGTACAAATTTTGTCACCTCTTGGCATGGTCTAGATCAAACAGCACACAAAAGCCTGTAGGCTTCTCCTTTCGTGCACTGGCAAACAGGACCGAAAAGGATCCTACATTTTAAAAATCTGAATTTGACACAGAGATTAAAGGCAAAATACACTTCTACAAGACAACTCACAATAACTAACGGTCAAGGCTGCCTCTTTACATGGGCCTGGGTGACAACCGAGGGCCTTGTTTTATATTGCTCTTGAACCTGCATGACTAAATGTGTGATAAATACTTTAGCTAATTCATGAATGGATGAAGTGTATGTACTGATATATGGCTGGGGATTTAAGGAGCTAACAGGGAATGGATATAATTAGAAGGAATGCCATACGTCTGTGAAGGTAAAGATGTCACAATGAAACACATTAAAAAGAGTTTTAAAGAGAGCCTGTTGGATGTCACTGAGAAACTGAAGTGCCCAGAGGGCAATGGAACCTGAGACTGATCTCCCAGAACTCACGTGAACTATCTGGATGCAGTGGGGCATAGTACAATACCAAATTGGAGAGGAAGAGACAGGGATCTGGACAGCCAGTCTCCCCAAACCAAGAAACACCAGGCTCCTTAAGAGGCCCTGAATCAAAACACTAAAGTGTATAAAGGAAGATACCTTATATTGATCTCTGACCTGTACACATATACCCCTCACAAACAGTAAATAAATACATACATATACATACACACACTCACACACACACACACATATATATATATGTATATATATACATAAAGACAAGTAATGAGGCATAGTCATGAATTACATAACAATCCTAAGTCATTGCTAGAGATTTGTTGATCAAGGGAGGCTACTGGGGGTGAGAAGTCTTTCTCACCTCAAATTTTATTTTCCAGGATTTCCCCATACTTTGATGTGTTCCCTCAATAATACATCTTTGGTCCCCATGACCTTCAAACTTCGTGTCCGAGGTGATGGTGAAGGCATGAATAGCATCCCAAGTTACCCTCAGGAGTCAGACACCAAACGGCGGTCCTGGATTAACACAGAAATATCCACATCAAAGCCAAAAGAATTCACCATCACTCCCAACAGTGGCACAATCCGTGCCCAGGGCTTTGCTGCCATCAAGGTAAAGTATACAGCTGTCATCATACAGTGGAACACCCACCACCTTTTAGATAACCACTGATACATCACCTAGGGTTTTCTGTCAGAGGACAGTAATAATAATGCCACGGGGAAGCCACATGCAAAACTGGGTAATGTAGGAACGAAACCTCTGAGACCAGATGCAAACAGGTTGGGCAAAGAAATTCACTCTGCTCAGGTTACTGGAATCGAGAAAGTTGGAGACTATGCTCAGTCCCCAATAAGCCAAGAAGAGAAAGAGGAACAAAGATAGACAATGGCTCCCACTCCCCAGTCCCCTCTGGGTACTGACATGAGATTTGGTTTAAGTGGAGCAGTGCTGGTCCAGATATGGCCCCATTCATCACATCAGCTCTAGCCTCTTCTCAGAGGTAGTCTGACCAATAGACTATTGTTGGATGGGAATAAGAGCTCTTTCCAGGCAAAAAGAGCCTTCTCCTTCTCCTTCTCCAGCTTGAGATTCCAGGAGCTGATGGGGAAAGGGACTATTGTTTCAATTGTCTAATGGTCAAAAGGAGGGCACAAGTCTCTTTAGAATAACCTTGTTCCTACCAGACCAATTACCCCCCAGTTAAATGTATATCCACCGGGTCTAACACAAATGCAGAACCAGTATCTTCCTAGAAGCTGTGCCTTCTAGTTATTTCTAGTGCCATTTCTGTTCCATACAGATAATGCACCCATTGACTCTAATAGAAGAGTGGAAGAACTCGGAGTCTGGCTTCAGATTCAGGTCCTCCACAACCATAAACTTCCGGGCTCATGCCAAGCTGACAGGCCATTCAGGCTTGCAGTGTAAATCTGGGCCCTGGCAAAGGTGGTGCCATGTGCCCCTCCACTGCAGCTTCATATTTAAGTCCAGATGAAGAGAGATGCGAAGGGTACCCAGCACCCGGACTTGGTCTGAAATCAGACCAGTGCGGTGCCCTCAGTGGTGCCTCGTGGTGCCAGCAGTAGGGTTATTTTGTAATTAACTGAGAAGGGTTTCAGCCTTCTCCCTTCACCTTTGCTTCACCAGGATCTTGCAAAAGGGAAATCTGCTAAACCGGAGTGGTTTCTGGGAAGGAAAGACCTCACAGTTAAAATGGCTAATTCTGTAGCTATTATCACCGAATATGTATTTAATCCAGCCACTGTTTCATTCCCAGATTTGCTTGAGATGCTTTTCAATACCTCACCTCAAATCTATTCATTTTAACACCTTTTTTTTTTCTGGGAATGTTCAGCCAACCCTTCCATGGTTTTCTCCAAGGGTCCAGAGAAACTCGCTCTGTCATTACAGCCTCTCCAGCTTTTCCTGGAAGGAGCTCGGCTCTGGTGGATTTACTTTTCACTTGTGCCTCAGCCTCCACAAGATCTACCTGTCCTTTTTCCCCTGGACATCACAGGAGGTCTGAAGACAGCGTCTCCCCCAGCCTCCCACAGGGCTCCCTTAGCTTTCTTCCTCCCGATCTCAGTCCCAATGCATGCACCTCCGCTTTTCTCTGAGCCAGACAATTTTTCTTTTCAAATCAATGCCTTCCTTTTTATTTATTTATTTTTTTGTTTATTTCTTGGCAAAAGCCCCTCTGAGCTCCTGCTTTCCCTCCTGAGCTGCACTTTCAGCCAGGTCTGTGAGGACTCGAATTTGCATGCAGCAATTCCCTCTGCAACCAAAAAGATTTTAATTAGTACCCGATACATAATTTATAGACAGAAAACCCTCAGCCCATGCCAGGAGCTGTTTTCCAAACTAACAAGTATCGTTTCCAGTCGAAATCATTTTGAAGCAATTAAAAGTTGTAACAAGCCTTTCAGAGGGCCTAAAGACAAAGTTTCACAGCAGTAAATACAAACACAGGGGAGAACGTCTGGGTAGAGATTGTCCTCAGGTGGACCTGGCTTTGGACCTTTCTATTTTCCTGCTAAAACAGAAAGGGGAGGCAAACTTTCAGTTTGAAAAACAGACTGCCCCTGAGACTTTCTAAAGTATACGTAGTTATTTTCCTTTCCCTTTGATGTAAGAGAAAATTCACTATACTGTCTCTTCAGTTATATTGAAGTTCGGTCATTTAGATAGCCCCCCAGTAGCATAAGGAACAATTTAAACAGCAATAATTAAAGTCTGTCTGATATGTTTGAAGTCTCTTACCATCTGTGGTCATCTTCCCCTTCATGTGGACATGATAAATTTCACCTCAGAAATGAGCCAGCCTGTTATGCTAACACGGAGATTCTAACCCAGCATGTGAAAACATCCACCATGCCCTGACCCCGTAATGTAACTTGTTCAGTGTGAAACACCATCCATCTAATGAAACATGGCACTTAGAGCCCACACTGATGCTCCAGGCTCCCCCATGGCAGAGGGCTAGCCTTTCAGAACAGCAATGTGTCACCTTTTCCTTCCCAGGTGACCTTGTGCTCCAATACCGTGCAGAAATACGAGCTGGCGCTGGTGGTAGATGTGGAAGGCATCGGAGAAGAAGTGCTGGCACTCTTGATTACAGCCAGGTAGTATAGACCTGTTCCTCTCTTCCCCCTTCCTCCTGGGCCCAGGGTCAGGCTGCCTCCCACAAGGCAATTGGCCTGCTAAACACTGAGTACTGGATTCCTCCTTCCTGGGGATGGGAAATGGAATCAGGGGTGCAAAGGGCCAAGTTTTGAGACAGAAAATGATTGTAAAGGACCTCTGGCGGAGATACCAAGGACCAAAAGGCTTTATACGTGTGTCCTATTGCTCTCTGCTGAGTCTTCCAAAGTATAAGAACTGCAAGGGTCCATCAGGTAGGTGAGGAGTTGCTAAGTTTTATTTTGAGGTTTTTAATGTGGTATACATTAAGGTCATGTAGGAGAAGGCGCTATTCTTGGTCTCTAATAATATAAACACCTCTTTCCCTCTGTGCATATGCACATATACAAGCGTGTGTCTGTATGTTGTATATGTTTGTGTGTGCACATGAGTATAGGGATATGCTCACTCCAGTGTGCATGGGTAGAGGCCAGAGATTGCTCTTGCATGTCTTCCCCCATCAATCTCCACATTACTCTTGAGACAGGGCCTCTCACTGAGCCCAGAGCTTGCTGTTTTACCCAGACTAGCTGCCAATGGAGCATCCGGGATCCACTGGTCTCTGCCCTACCACCTGAAGCTCCTATCTGAGTAAAGGAGATCCCAACTCAGCTCCTCACGCTTGCACAGCAAGCACTTCATCTACAGCTACATCTCCCAGGCACCCAGCTTCTCCCTCTTTTTCAGTAAGTCAGTAAGGATCCCTGAAGTTAAGTTTAAATAGGGGCTGCACCCTTTCCACAGCAGACAGGCTTCAGAACTTCGTGGAAGCAAATGGCTGTGGACAGAAAGGACGTAGCAGAACTGGTGCATCAGTATCTGGGAGTTAGGTCTTATGCATCTTAGGAAGACACACCTTAGAGAGGATGCAGACACACTGATTGTGTGGGGGGGGGGGCGGGGGGGGGGCGGAGATAATGACCTTGTGTTGGAAGCTTGAATGGAGACAAATATCAACCTGGAAGGAACCAGAACTCTTGCTGCCTCAGTCTGCTTAGATGTAACTTTGTTTGCCTCACTGAAACTAGGAAAGGCTCTTTGGTTCAGTCTGTACCTCTCTGGGGTGTGCTTTTCGCTTTGGCTTTGATCTTGCACTTGATTTCTGTGCTGGCTCTTTGTGGTTCTCTTCAGCCTCCTCTCCCTGCAGCTATTCCGAATTGTAAAAAGTAACAATGCCTAAAGGAACCATGAGTTTCCCCCGCTGAGGTTTGCTGTGACCCCTGTAAAACATCACACAAATATATAGACCTCAGCCACACGGGCTAGGGAAGCAAAGGAAAAGCTTTGAGAAAGTCATTGGGTCAACTGGTGACTTCCACGCCAGCTGAATATAAACATGCATCCCTGCTCAGAAGCAGGCATCGGGTTAAAGAGAGATCCTTTTGTTATCATTTCCTATGTCATCTGTGGGAACTGCTTGCTGACTCCCACCAGAAGATCTTCTCTTAGAACTCGTCCCTGACAGGACCCACTGAGAAAGCCAGCAGTGACTTGCCGCACCCTTGCCTCAGGCTCATCACCTCTGGCTGTGCTCTTAGACGCTCCTGGATTGTCGCACACTACCCTAAGAGTAACAACCCCACCAAACAAAGCCATCCAATCTCCAGAATGCCTTTGACTTTTCTCCCTAGAGGGTGAGATGTGAGACAGAAAGCAGGTGACTCAAAGGGACACAAGCTGGACTTTGTGAGGTCAGCATTAAACTGGACTCCACGGAACTTTAAAAAAAAAAACAGTCCTTTTCATCTTTGTGCTTCATGTCAGAACAGTGAGTGGCCTAGGACACTGAGAGCTATAGACATGAAATAGAACCCAAGTCACTGACAGACCTACAAGCAAGGAGCGCCGACACAGCTCCAATCCTGCGGCTGAGCTGCAGGAGACAGCTATTCTGCACAGGAATTAGAATTATTATTGTTGTTTAAAGGATTCAAGCTTTGTCCTTGGAGGCTTTCTAATCCATCCAAGCAAGAACAGCTAGCTAAGCCTCTGGGTAGTTGGCATTGGCCCTATTTGACACAGATGCAGACCCTCTACCCTAAGGAACCTGGGCTGGGGGGGGGCTTCAAAAGGAGGGGCACAGTGAAAAATTAATGGGTAGGGTTTAAGGAGGTCTAACTCTAGTTCTTTCTGATTAATTCATGATAAGTGGGGGGCTAAGAGAGAGAGATAACTGGGCAGAAGGGTAGAAATAGTAACTTGTTCCCCCACGGTGCCTCCTATTGTTGTTAGAGAGAAACCTCTATGTAATAGCGACATGCATTTAGCTTAGCACTCTGCCCTTTGGGACGTAACAAGCTCTCCATTTCGAACTGTTTAATGGACTCCTTCGAGCAGGTGTGTGGTCCCCAAGCTCCAGTTGGTGACTACAGAGGTGGACTTTGGGCGCTGTTTCCTGAACTACCCATATGAGAAGACCATCCAGCTTGTGAATCACGATGACCTTCCTGGGTGCTATAAGGTCCTGCCTCAGGTGAGTGACTTTACCCTTCTTCAGTGTTGACCTTTCTTCCAGTAGACTCCCTTAGTGTAAAAGCAGCATCCTTCTGAGACACTGTGGTGCTCCTGGGCCCATGACCTCCTGTGCTTCTGATTTCTAACCCTCAGATGAGTTGGGTGCAAACTTAGGGAGTCACAGCTGGATTGCTGTCTGTGTGACTGAGCGGCTGCAGGTGTAAACAGTTGTTAATTTCCCAAGGAAATTGTCCTTGATAAAGAAGAGAAAGTGTCAATTAAACCAACGTGCAGAAGTGCACCTGCAAATAATTGCCTGTGAATTAGCCATGCTTGGGAAATGAGCTGGGAGATCTCATTTGTACTCATAGCCAGGGTTGAACAGCATCACCAAGATACGGGGATGAATTGTTTATAAATGGACCCTTTGGACCGGAAACCCAGAGGTTACACAGAAAGACTGTGTCTTAATTCCCATGAAATACACCCTTCCACACATCACTGTACCTGACTATGTGGGGGAACCAAACAGGCCACATGTGCATAAAATTCAGAAATGTTTATATAAAGCAATGGAGGGTCACTAATGACACACGAGTTTACCAAGAATGCATTTGGGCTTAAACTTTAGGTCTGCGAGTATATAGACTACAATATAAATTCATGGGGATGGGGGTAGGGAGTAATTTGGAGATTTAATTACTTTTTACTATGATAAGACACCATGACCAAGAACAGCTTATAGAAGAAATAGGACAAGGGCCCAGCAGGACAAGGAGGCATGACAGCAGTTAAATGTTGCAAAAAGTTCGTTGAGCACATTTCAGCACACAGATAGAACGGGCAAAGTGGAGTAGAGAGGGGCTACACACCCTCAGGTGTGTATTTCCTCAAGCAAGGTTCCACATCCAACTAGGGACCAAGCACAACCACAGCACAACCAACTAGGGACCGAGTGTTCACACGCCTGAGCTGAAGGGAACATCATTCAAACCACTACAAAGGCTTATAGTGATTCCAGGTCAAGTGTTTTGTAGGGACACAGAATAAAGATTTGGGCTGCATCTGAGAAATACACAGCCAGAGGAAGATGGTAACCACTGGTCCAAACATGGCCAGCCTCTTTGTCTTCAGCTCTTGCCGTCTTTCATAATGAAAACTTGGAAGGGGGAGGGGCAGTATGTTCGGAGTAGCCAAAATGTGGGCCCTGTCATCTGCAAAGCTAGGTCTGGGGAAAAGCCAACTCAAGTGCCTAAGCTGCACGAAGAAGACTAAGTCAGGACCACACAGCTACCTCCCCCTGGCCAAAGGGGTATTCTGTAGGCAAGGAAGTTGAAATTATTACATGGGCTTCTCTTGACATAAGCAGAAATCAAGAACCAAACTTCAGAGCACATCCAACATAGACTCAGCAGCAGAATCATGGGCCCTGTGCTGTGCATGGTCATCTCAAGAACTCAGAGCAGAGCCTGCATCCAGGGACAGGGGAAATATGTTCAACACAGGGTAGCTGGGAACCTGCCTTAGGTAGAGTACTGAAGAGGAAGCTTGCTTAGTCCTCAAGATACTTAGTACTTTTTTTGCCACTTTTTCTAAGATATTAAAATTTTTAAAAACTGTCATGAGCAAAATATCAATATTTGGATAAAAGGTCACATTACAGACTTTCCCCCCTTTTGTCTAAGGCTCCAGGGGCTCAGACAAGGAGTGATATACCACAATAGAACATTGTAAAGTTATGTTGGGCCAGGGCGGATGCAGAAAGGCTGGGGATGTTCCAGAAGGGTATGATGTGCCTTGTGCTGGGACCTAAGGCCCTCTCAGGAAGGTTTTCAGAATCACCCAGACCTACAGTGTCTGTTTCGGACCAGAAAGTGGACTTGGAAAAAGGAGTAGCCAGGCTACAAAATATATCCATCAGGCATGCAGGTGGTCAGTCACATGCAGTAGACAAGGACGTCACCGAGGGCTCTCAGAGCAAGCCGTCCACTGAAGCTTTCCATGGAGGGGAGGAGGTAACTGGAGCAAATTCAAGGGAAAAGTACCTGTGGCAGGTCAAGGAGAAGAGCAGGCTAAGAAGGGGATCTCAAGAGTAAAGGGCTGCAGGTGGGACAAGGACCGTGTGCTCAGAAAGAGCTGGTGGCATGACCTACGTTAATGGAGGGCAGAGGTCTAAGGCAGTGGGAGATGAAGCGTGAAGGCCCAAAGAACCCATCTATAGACCTTGGGCAATTGTCCTGAAGGCCTGCTGTGCTCACTCCCTGCCCTGCATCCCCACTGTCTAGGAGCCTGGGAATTTTTCCCCCCCACACAACCACTTAATGTCCTATTGGCTGAGTCAAGGTCTTCATCCCATAGGCTTCTCTAAGTGACGGGATAGTCCTCATCAGTTTCCATGGGCTCAGAGCACCACTTGCTTCGAAATAAACCCATATGACATTTGTTCTCCTCTAAGCGTGGCTTGCCTGCCCTGGTTTATCTCTCTGCAGCTGTGTGAGAATGCACCCACCGTGCTGCTTTCCAGCCCCTCCCCCTGTGGGGTCATCTCTCCGCACAGCACTGTGAACATACCACTAGCCTTGGAGACCCAGGTCACCGGTGCACACCAATCCACAGTTTACATCTCCATCTTCGGGAGCCAGGAGGCCCCTCTGGTGAGTCAGTTTTCTTTCAAAATCGCTGTTGAGGCCACATGCTCCCCACCACAGGGGTCTTTAGCTTCTTCCT